>NC_139824.1:1587898-1887898 GCF_963457635.1 Microchirus variegatus
ATAATATTAATAATAAATAAATAAAATATACACACAACCCGTTTTGAAGTGCGATCATATGGCGTAACTAGGGATGGGAATTTCAGACATTTTTTTTTTTTTTTTTTTTTAACAGCAGCAGCAACCGCAGCAATGCGGGGGTGGAAACTAACTATTCTACAGTGTACTACGTCGTTTTAGGCTCAAAAACTGTCCATTATTGAACATCAAAACAGCGATAATAAAAATGAGGGTCAAAAAAAAAAGCGGAGCAGAGAGAACCTCTCCGCTGGCACAGGTGTGTCTCCAGACGACTCAGGTTTTTGAACCTGCGCTTGTTGTGTCCACCAGAGTGCAGGATGAGATGCTGTCTTCAATCGTGTAGACGGCTTATTGTTGTGTCCACCCCCGTTCTTAACATTAGCGCAAGATTGTTTGCACTACACACGCGCACACACACACGCTTGGACACGCACAGTCACTGAACAGCTGTTCGGACAGCGGCCGAAGCTCCATAGTCACCTTACCGACCTGCCCTCACCAATTCCATTCACAAAAACGGGCCGCGACTCGTCCTCCGCAACGCGCGCATGTGAGAGTGCAGCGAGCCTGCATGTGACCAGAGTGCAGCACCTGTGGTTAGACGATCTCGTTCGATTATATCACGTTTTACACGCGCATGTCACGTGAACAGCGTATAATCGCAGCCTTTGCGGTTAGAAAATTGCACTTGATCATATCGCGATATTATCGCAAATGCGATATATCGTTCAGCCCTACCTACAACCTGATGTTCAAACTTTATCGAAGCTGGATTCATGGCCGAAGGAGGAGACGACAGCCCTCAGGACATATACGTATATGAAAACTCACCCATAAGGCGGTGCTGGCGTCACTTCATCATCTCAGACAACTACCGCGTGTGTCCTGCTCTCTTTCAGCCGCTGAATAACCCATCTGTTTGTTGTTTTTGTGACGATTAAGTCTGCTAACACGTTAGCATAAAGATCGCTAGCTTAAAATGCTAACAGTCTACACACCAGCAGTCTCTGGCTATGTCCCAAATAGGAGACCGCGGTCGACATCGGTCGCGGCCGATGTGGACCGCAGTCGCCGTGGACCGCAGCCGCCGGAGGACTCGGAAGTCAAACGCTGCGAAATGAGACGGTCTAGCCTACCTCTTCTTCTTCTACTTCTGCAATTTTCTAACCGCAAAGGCTGCGATTATACGCTGTTCACGTGACATGCGCGTGTAAAACGTGATATAATCGAACGAGATCGTCTAACCACAGGTGCTGCACTCTGGTCACATGCAGGCTCGCTGCACTCTCACATGCTCGCGTTGCGGAGGACGAGTCGCGGCCCGTTTTTGTGAATGGAATTGGTGAGGGCAGGTCGGTAAGGTGACTATGGAGCTTCGGCCGCTGTCCGAACAGCTGTTCAGTGACTGTGCGTGTCCAAGCGTGTGTGTGTGCGCGTGTGTAGTGCAAACAATCTTGCGCTAATGTTAAGAACGGGGGTGGACACAACAATAAGCCGTCTACACGATTGAAGACAGCATCTCATCCTGCACTCTGGTGGACACAACAAGCGCAGGTTCAAAAACCTGAGTCGTCTGGAGACACACCTGTGCCAGCGGAGAGGTTCTCTCTGCTCCGCTTTTTTTTTTGACCCTCATTTTTATTATCGCTGTTTTGATGTTCAATAATGGACAGTTTTTGAGCCTAAAACGACGTAGTACACTGTAGAATAGTTAGTTTCCACCCCCGCATTGCTGCGGTTGCTGCTGCTGTTAAAAAAAAAAAAAAAAAAAATGTCTGAAATTCCCATCCCTAGTTACGCCATATGATCGCACTTCAAAACGGGTTGTGTGTATATTTTATTTATTTATTATTAATATTATCATTATATTTAATGACTGTCTAGCAGTTCACAGATGTCAAAAAAACTGAGTGTGGTAAAGCCACATATTTTTATAAATATGTGTGTATATATATATATATATATATATATATACATATATATATATATATGTATATATATATATATACATATATATATATATATATATATATGTATATATATATATATACATATATATATATATGTATATATATATATATGTATATATATATATATATGTATATATATATATATATGTATATATATATATATATATATGTATATATATATACATATATATATACGTATATATATATATACATATATATATACATATATATATATACATATATATATACATATATACATATATATATACATATATATATATATATATGTATATATATATACATATATATATGCAATCTGCACTTTGTGTGACTTGTGACTGACTTTCATTTTAACACCAGGGTTCCTTCTCAGCACTTTATGTTCAGATGTTTGTAAGTTCCAAATATGCTATTGTGATTGAAGTAGTTAAATAAAAATCATCTATTCATGCATCACCTCATGTCATCATAACAGAGGTCTGTCTTCCAGGAAAGAACAGTTTATTTTTAATGTAATATAGTATTGGCCATACTTATGATGTATTGCTTGTCTTTGTTTAATAATACAGAAGATTAAGACCTCTAAAAAATAATCGCATCGCAATCGCAATATTGGCACGAAAAATCGCAATTAGATTATTTTCCATAATCGTTCAGCCCTAGTTGTAGGCTACAGAGTGCGCCTGCGCAGCAACTTCAGTAGACGGAGACCCTGGAAAGGCTCACGGTGCCTACACCGCGGGCACGGTTAATCACCGAGATAATAATTTTTTTTGAAATGAAGACGGTAATTATTATCGTCAAAAATGTTATCGTGGTTTACCGTTACACCGTTAACCGTGACATCCCTAAACTATAAACGAAGCAACGCCCCCTTCCCACACCAATGTTCATACCCCTAGAGGGAATGGCAGAGGTGGCGGGGTCGCAGCAATATTTGACTGTATACTTTCGCTCACCTCTCGACCCACGGGTACTTATGAATCATTTGAGCACCTTACTCTAAGTCTGTTAGACTCAAGTATTAAACAGAATAACAAACTCCAGTTTATTGTTGTATACCGACCATCGAACTCCTACTCTTTTTAATTTTTAAGTGATTTTGCAGATTTTTTATCTGATTTAGTTCTCTGTTCAGATAAAATCATCATAGTAGGTGATTTTAATATTCATGTAGATGTAGCCAATAATAGTCTTGGCTCATCTTTTAAAGTTTTGCTTGAATCAATTGGCTTCAAGCATCAGGTTAACAAACCAACACATCGTCATAAACACACACTTGACCTTATCTTGACGTATGGTATTGACATACATAACTTGGTAGTATTTAATGAGAATCCTTTGATATCGGACCACTGTCTGATCTCATTTGAAGTTGTACTTACTAATGCTACTGACCCTAAACAGCAGGATTATTACAGTCGCTGTTTATCTGACAGTTCAGTTGAAAAATTCACTGAACAGCTCTCTTCTACTCTCCAGCCATGTTTTATCACAGAGGAAGACTATAGAAACATCTCTCCCGTAGAACTTAATGGAATAGTGGATAACACAAATTTAACCTTGCAAACAGTTCTAAACACTGTTGCTCCTCTTAAGAGAAAGGTTATCACCCGGGATAAGTCTGCCCCGTGGTACACAGCCCAAACTCGAGCGTTAAAGCTCAGTACACGGAAGTTAGAAAGAACGTGGCGTTCCACACATGACAGTCACTATGTCTTGTTGAAGAACAGTTTTGATATCTATAAAAAAGCTCTGAGACGTGCAAGAACTTCTTACAGTTAATAGAGAAAAATAAGAGCAACCCCAGGTTCCTCTTCAGCACTGTAGCCAGGCTGACGGAGAGCCACGATTCAACAAATCCATCGATCCCTCGATCGCTGAGTAGTAATGACTTTATAACATTTTCTAACGATAAGATAGAAACGATCAGAGATAGAATTAACAACCAGTTTAGAACAGCAAGCCTAGACTTAATCGCGGCTCCAGCTTTACACGTACTAAATCATTTTATTCCTATAAGTCTCCCGGAGCTGACCGCACTGGTCTCCTCCTCTAGACTTACTACATGTCAGTTGGACCCTATACCAGCTAGACTCCTTAGAGAGGCTCTACCACAAGTTGGTAATATTTTACTAGATCAAATAAATATGTCTTTACTGAGCGGCTGCATCCCAAAGGCCTTTAAGATGGCAGTAATTAAGCCATTACTTAAAAAGCCTTCTCTCGACAGTAGCATTTTGAGTAACTATAGACCGATCTGAAACCTCCCTTTTATTTCAAAGATTTTAGAAAAAGCTGTAGCCACCCAGTTGTGCGATCACCTGTGTAGCAATAATGTATTTGAAAAGTTCCAGTCTGGGTTTAGAACCCACCATAGTACAGAGACTGCACTATTTAGAGTAAAAGATGATATTCTTATGGCCTCTGAAAAAGGAATGGCTTCTATACTGGTCCTGCTGGATCTCAGTGCAGCATTTGATACGATAGATCATGAGAACCTGCTACATCGACTAGAACAAGATGTTGGGATTAGAGGATCGGCACTTGTCTGGTTCAAGTCCTATTTATCGGACAGATTTCAGTTTGTTAGTGTAAACGAGGAATCCTCCATACTCACTAAGGTCAACTACGGAGTCCCTCAGGGTTCTGTGCTTGGACCTATTCTTTTTACCCTGTACATGCTGCCATTAGGCAACATTATCAGGAAACACAACATAGATTTTCATTGTTATGCAGACGACACCCAGCTCTATGTATCTGTACGACTGGACGACCCAAACCCATCTATTAAACTCCAGGATTGTCTCATAGACATACAGACGTGGATGACTCGTAACTTTCTGATGCTTAACACAGAAAAAACTGAGGTCATGGTCCTCGGGCCAAAAGATATAAGAGCAGCACTTGGAGCTCTAAACCTAGGCAGTAACACTCCAGTCCCTTGCACTACAGTAAGGAACCTAGGAGTCCTGTTTGACCAGGATTTATCACTGGATGAACACATTAAGCATATATGAAGAACAGCCTTCTTCCACCTTCGCAACATCAAGACAATTAGAAACATTATATCAAGACAAGACTCTGAGAAACTTATCCACGCCTTTATAACCTCTAGGCTGGATTACTGTAACTCCTTACTGTCTGGATGTCCTAGTAAGTCCTTGAGAAGCCTCAACTGGTCCAGAATGCAGCAGCACGGATACTGACTCGAACCAGACGACGTGATCATATAACTCCTGTCCTGGCTTCTCTTCACTGGCTCCCAGTGAAAAGTAGAATCAATTTTAAAATACTTCTACTTACATACAAGGCCCTGAATAATCAGGCACCTTCTTACATTTGTGACTAAATCACTTTATATCAACCGAATAGACCGCTGCGCTCCTTGAACTCAGGTCTACTGGTTATTCCTAAAATAACTAGAAGTAGAATCGGTGGTAGAACATTTAGCTACCAGGCTCCTCTCCTGTGGAACCAACATCCGCTTTCAGTCAGACAGTCTGACTCGGTCTCTGCCTTTAAGGTGAGACTGAAAACCTACCTTTTTAACATAGCCTATAGTCGAAGCTAGATCAGGTATGTCCTGATTAGAATAGTCTATCTTATGCTGCCATAGGCTTAGATTGCTGGGGGAATTTCCCATCACGCACTTAGAATGAGCACACAGACTTTGCACGAGCCGCACTTTCTCTACCCCGACCTCGATTTTTCATCCCTCACCACTTACCCGATGTACCCCCATGAGATGTAGCACATAAATCTACATGTAGCACATCTCTAACTGATGTTTAATCTCTTACAGTTCTGCTGACACCAGTGAACGACATGAGGTCAGGACAGGAAAGAGGACTCCGTCATCCCCAAGTCTCTGATCACAACAGTCTTCACTACAGGCTGTGATAAACCCAGTGATCCAGATGATCCTGGCATTTAAAGACTTTTTTCACTTTTTATTCTTGTCATTGTGTATTGTATGTTTTGGGTAACATCTACTGCACGTCTGTCCGTCCAGGGAGTGGATCCCTCACCTGTGGTTCTCTCTAAGGTTTCTACCCTTTTTCCCTTTTACAAGGTTTTTTTTTTTCCCTGGTAGTTTTTCCTTACCCTGGTCGAAGGTCTAAGGACAGAGGATGTTACCAACCCTGTGAAGTCCCGTGAGACAAACTATGTTTTGTAAACTGTGGGCTATATAAATAAAGATTGATTGATTGATCTCAGACAACTACTGTGTCTGTCCTGCTCTCTTTCAGCCGCAGAATAATCCATCCGTTTGTTGTTTTTGTGACGATGAAGTCTGCTTACACGTTAGCATAAAGATCGATAGCTTAAAATGCTAACAGCTCACACACCAGCAGTCTCTGTGCTTTCTCTGTCCTTGTGAAGAAATTCAGCCACAGACAATTATTGTCATGTTCTCCTTGCCTTCCTTTGTCAAACAGCTTTGACGACGACTGCTTTGATGACAATCACGCTTTAATTTCGCACTGCACTGCGCACACACACACACATAACTGCTGGAACTTTCCAGACACTCTCCCTCTCTCTGTACGTGCATATTAATTAGTCATGTGTATTCTCCGTGATCGTCAGCTGATTGGCTGAAAAAACAACAAAAGCTCTGGAATGTGAGATCGCCACACCCAAACTAGAAGTGATTCACAGCGATAAAACAACCTAAATTCAAACACAAAGTTTATGGTTTTAAGACCCACAATACTGTGATTTGAAGCATGTAGTGGCTTCTTCAAAACTTCAACTTGTATAATTTTGAAAAAAACGAAAATCCCTAATTTTGAAAAAAAAAAAAAAAGTTTTCCAGTTTTTCTCTCGTTTTGCGCTCGGCCGACTTGTTCCCGCTTGGTCCGTGGCGGGTCACATATATATGCATATATATATATGTAGAAAAAACAAAGACTATCATCAGAGGTTGTGAGGCACTTACACTGCTGGTGTTACTACATTGGTGGACAGCTGCGTGGCTTTCAGCAGAACTTAAGTCTCCAATGAACTCCTCACATTTCTGGCAGTAAAATCCAATCACTGGTGTCATAAACAGCAGTCCTGTAATTGACAAGAAAAGCAATTGAAGCATTCCAACGTGTGGCAGACAATTAAGAAGAAAAAAAAACACTCTCAGAAAGCTGCTATACCTTCCAGTTTCATCATACCCTCCAGTTCTTTTATCAAGGATTCCATTTTATTTATAGTGAGTTGTTTTTCTCTCTTCTTTTCCTCGTTGTCACTTGTCTGGAAAACACATGACCATTTCAAAACAAAGAAAATTAGCTGTTCTACAATCTGTTCATCTGTCATATTTAAGAGTTGAGTAGTTTTTTACTTTACTTTGTGCTTGTCGGAGCTTTGAGATGAGCCACAGCTGTCACTTTTTGTCCGTTTCTCCTTTGTGGCTAAAGGGGAGGGGGGGGCAGGATTAAACAATTAATCTATTGTTAATACAAAGCACTCAGACAGAAACAGAAAAATCCAATCACTAGTGTCATAAACCGCAAAATTACAAGGTCAGGTGGTATCAATTTTCAGCTCTCTGGAAAAAAAGAAATTCAAAATTAACTTCACTTGCATCTAACGTGACTAAAATAAAATGAGCAAGTAAACAGCAATGTTTTGGTGATGGGAGTTAACCTCTTAGTGACATGTAAATACAATTAAATGGGTTTTAATAATTTGGTACCTAAGAAATCTCAAATGGCACAGAATGTGCCAAACTGTGCCAAGCGAGAGAACGTCGAGACGCCTTCTTTCGACCAAGATGTCGACGCGAGAGCATCGCAAGACCCAGCGTCTTTCAGTTTTTTGCAGTGATTATGACCGCAACAGGTCATACAATCAGCTGCTCACACATCGCTCGTGCGTAAAGATGGCAGGATATTAAACACTTTGACTCATGTTTAATTTTTATTTTTTTCCTCACTATTAATGGATGCAGAAGTGCGCCGCGGCTGACATTTCCAACTTTACGCCCGCTTTTACTGACATGAATACTGAACACAGAGAGACGATCAGGGGCTTGTTAGAAAGCCCTGTAGCTCTAATTTCACCAGCAGAAAATCAAAAACATGATATTTGAATGCGCACATGCCCAAATGTGCAATGCGCTGGTTTACATAAGGGACAATTAAAATAAACTAACCCTAACCCCAAACTATTTACTCACTCAGAAGCCACCCATCGCGCACTGTGCCAGCCTCCAGCCTGTTCCCAAACATGCTGTTAGTCATAATGAATGAGTCATAATGAACCAGACCACTTTACACGTTGTTAGCTGCATTTGCGCATCACATATGATTTGAACATTGATGGAATGAAAATGTTTCCTATTAACGTAAACAAATTCTGTGATGGCGCTTTTATAGCAATGTGTGTGCAGTCAATAGCTCCGATTACATGAGGGAAACCGGCTCTCGCTGAAAATTGCGCTTTAACGTTGGCCTGTTCAACAGCATTGCATGGGAGTTTGATGAACCTGAATGACGTTCGGATGATTCCGTCCCACACAGCTGTCATGGCTCGGCTCTGGGTTGACTGACACACTCCAACCGAAATCGGCTTCTGAGCCAATTATTATCGTTTGCAAGTAAATCCTCACATTCACTAAATACTCGCTCACGTCGGATTGCACCATTTGCAAGGTGTTAATTGTTCATAAGTGTGTCTCTGATGTGCACATCACTCTGATGACTACTTGTTTTCACATAATTAACAGTTTCCCAGCATCACCACTAAGTGTCGCCAAAGGAACAATAGCTGTAGAAACGGGCGTACGCCAGCCATGAAGTTGGCGTGGGCACCGCACATTTCCACGGTCATTTCACGTTTCATACATCTGAACGTGAGCGTGGAAACGGACGTACGCCACGTTTTTGTGCGTACGCAACCTTTGTACATGAGGCCCCAGCTCTGATTGTGCTCATGTCTCTGCTCCTGAGTGGATCTAATCACGCAGCATTGTGTATTTTAATACATTTTGACGGACTGAAATGTACCGAAATATCGTTGTTTGCCGTTGCATATATTAAACCGAACAGGGTGTACCGAACGGTTCGGTAAAATACCGAATACTGTTGCATCCCTAATTGATATTTTTTCTATATTTTTATATAGATATAAATCCATGTGCTGATTCAGATATTACAATAAATAGTGGCTGTTGTGATTATGTATTGCAGTTCATGTGCCTTGAACTGTGGAAACCTGCCTGTGAGGTTTTGGTGATGTGGACAATGTGCCAATGTCAGCCAAACTATCACTGCTCCGCCTGCGCTTCGACCTGTTAAAGAAAAGTGGGGAACAAAGCCTTTTTTCCCCCACTTTTTTGGGGAAAAACGGGGAACATAGGACCTTTTTTGGGAAAAACGGGGGACATAGGACCCTTTTTTTTTTCATGGTCCCAATCGGAACCGGACACAGGACCCGGGTATTATAGGTACGACCACGCTTCAAACCACAAGTCAACTCAAGTCTGTTAGTAAACATTTAATATTCTACTTTCGGAAAAAAATGTGTTTGCTATTTCACACAGGATTCTTACCTTTGATCAGAGATTGTAGAGATTCCAGAGCCTGCTGTACCTTGGGGTTTTTCATAGCTCGTATTGCATCCGACGCATGTGATGAGGGAGAAATGATCTTGCTGATGTTTGCTGTGCTCGGACTGTACAACATGTTTTTAATCTTTACATCCTCATTGTTGTCCAGATTAACATAGGACATCATTTGATCTCCAGAGCTTTTGAATGTGGTCTGTAGACACTCTTGACTGTTCACAGCAGATTCTTGTCTTTTAGAATTCTCTTGCTTCTGGGCAAATGCTGTGTAAAGAGAAGGGGACTTATCATCTTGTTTTCCTCCAGCACAGTCATTGCCATACAGGAATGATTCTTCGTCTTCCAGCTCATCAGCTTTCTTGGCTGTGGAGTCTTCTACACTGTGCGTTTGGAGCCAAGAGAAGTCACATCCTACTCTGTCGTGGGGAAGAAGCATACTGTCGTTTTCAGGTGACAAATTCTCCCAATTGTTATGCTGAGTTTTGTTTTCATCAGAGGCCTGTGCAGAAAAGAATACAACAATAGCCAATTAAAATATTTTGGAATACAAATGGTTTAAAACGACGAAGAACTTTGAAAACACTAGGTCCATTTTAATTTGAAAACTTCAGAGCTGCTTTTTAGCTCAACACCTTAATTTTTCACCTTATTGTTAGTTGAATAAAATAAATCTCAGATTTTTCTTTTACTCTCATTGGTAGAACTTGGACTTGCATATGCATGTCCAGCAGTGGCAATTACTCTAAGACCGCAAGTAAAGCTCAGCTTCATGTCATAAAATATGTACTGTGTGGAGACAAAAAAGTAAAAAAAAAAAAAAAAGTATTTACTTTTGTGAGATAAGTTTTTTTCTTGCCAAACTTTCATTCATTCATTAACCTCTTCTTCCCTGACCCTCCTTCTGGAGCCCCTGCTCGAAAAGGACATGCCCAAACTAAATAGAGTAGACCTATGCAGTTACAAGCTCTATGTGGATTATCTTGGTATCAAAATAAAGATAACACTTGTGAGATTCCACCAGAGGTGTAAGTTTCACTGTAGATGCCACTGTGTCAGAGTAAATGTACATGGAACACAGCATAACTGAAGGATTTTTTTTCTCTCGCCTAAAAAAATATTGCATTTTAAAGCAAATATCACCTTTAAATATGCAGTAGGAGCTTAAAAACACACGGAGGTCATGTAACAACATGTGGACATGAGCTGTGCAAAGTCTGATGCTGCTGAAATAAAGAAGAGTGAAATTACAGAGGTTTTAGTAAAGAGATGTCTAGGCGTTCTCACTTTTGGCTCAGCTTGGCACCATCTGTGCCATTTGAGATTTCTTAGGTACCAAATTATTAAAAAACAATTTAATTTTATTTACATGTCACTACAGATCTAAAAATAACTTCTTTTGAAAAAAAAAAAAACGTATAATAACTCGCCGTAAATCGATGCTCTCTGTGCGGTGCGTAATAACAACTCTGTGGCTCTGTAGCACCTTCAGTTACGCAGCGCCATAGCTCTGGCTTACCTTGGTCAATTAGGGTGATTGACAGCTCGTTTTAAACCTCTAAATCAGTAGAATCAGACCCCTCCAAATGCCCGTCAATCACTTCATTAGCGAGTCAAAAGGACATAAATGCATATGACGCATTTGGGCGGACATTCGCCCTTCTCTTATCAGAACGATCTAATGTCGCTCTGTAATGATCAATCAGACTGGGATTTGTCCCCAAAAAAAGGTGGAAAGTGTAGTTCTTCATTAGAAGTGGTATTGTTCCGGTGGAAATAACTTGTTTTGATAAACAGCAAAGGTAAGACAATATTTCTGGTTGTATTTCTTGAAAGTCAGTTCTTATTTTGGGGCTGGATCCGTGAATCTTGGTTGTAGAGTGATAAAAAGGGTACCCTGACAAAAAAAACACTGTCGGTTCTCCACTGTCGGCTGGACAGTGGAGAACCGACAGTGTTTTTTTTGTTTACATAATCACGCTGGCGCTCCGGTGCCGCTTTTCAATGTGTGCGCTGTGACGGTTTTTTCCCGCTCCTGCTGTTTGATCAATCGGTGTTTTAACTGTGTTTCGTGAACATAAGAATGATTTATATGACCTTATATGAGCTGAGTTTCTGACCTTTCTGTGGGTATGCAGCATGTCTTTGTTTGTTAAAGTTAGACATGGTTTTATGACGCTTTTGTCGCTGCGTCTGACGCTGCCCCCGATCCCAGGGGCAACCGTGAAGAAGAGGTTAATTTATTAACTTCCGGGTCAGTTTGACCCATAGAGACTGTAAACAAACAGAACAATGGAGTACATTCACTTTCACATTCAATATAAAGACGTCAAATCAGTGCTTGCCAGTAAACACGGTTTCGATATAAGTGAGAGACATCTGAAGAGACAACTTTACGCAAGAGAACACTCGTTGAAAAACATACTGTGACTTGGCGGTCCTGATTAAGTTAATTCGCAACCAAATACAGTAATCTGGACATCTTCACAGTTACCCGTGGATGCTAAATGCAAACAACATGGATTACGAGTGAGAAAAGATGATGTACGCTTGGTGTTGAAGGAGCTGGATTTTCAAACAAAAACCGCAGTCGAAGTATCAGCAATTACTCGCGCTCTTTAGAGTCTGTCAACACGTTTTACCAAGATCTAATCCGCTCCCCCGCACTTCATCACCACTGTACTTGATTCTCATCATAAAGATAATTTTTTTGATGTGGGGATAAAGCTGAACGTAGAAAAATTATCCAGTCCGTGTTTGATACGGACAGCCTGCTTGGAGAACGGCAGGAGGCAGGAGCAGTGCGCAACACAATTAGATTAAAAAAAAATAAAAAAAATAAAAAATTAATAATACTATGGCACAGAATTGGCATAATAATTTCTTGCGGTGTTTCAATTTCGGTAAGTATTTATTACTAATATAGTTGAAATTAATAGAATTGAGCCCTGAACTTCATGGCTGTGAAGTCGGTTGGGTAATATGAGAAAACATTCAATGAAAATAAGGGCTGTCAAAAGAAATTTTTAATCACAGGGTAGCTGTGGATTAATCACAATTAATCACGATTAATTACCATTCGTAAATATGCCAGAAAAATTCAAATTTTCTCTTAATATTGTTGTAGGAACGGAGAGATAAATAAGAACCCACATTATAAGACAATATAAATAAATAGAAAAAATAAAATACTGTAAATAACTTTAAAAATATATATATTATTTTTTTTTTACATTGCACTGTAAATAACTCACATTATAAACAAAATATAAAGTATAGAAGTTAAATAGTTTTCTTGGGGGTACTAAACCTACAGTAGGAAATTCCTCATCAGCACCTTTGAAGCACTGCTTCTACTAGTTAGCGTTAGCGTCAGGTAGCATTCTGACGATAGTGTTAGCTGCTGTTCAAGTCTGTGTCCCCGTCAGTTAGACAATGACTGCTAATGTTATGATTAAATCATTATCTGTGCCAGTAGCACCACTTACAACTGTGTGTCTTTCTTTCTTTTTTCTTCATCCACTTTTTTTTCTTCCTCTTCTAACTGATTGATAACTCCTCTTCATTTTCCTTCAGCTTCATTTACAACTTGCAGAACAATAACTTCACACAGGTTAACGTGAGCTGACGTGGGGCCCCTTTAGAGAGGTTTCCGACAGATGTCATTGCATATCAACCATTGTTGTTTAAGGGGGACGGGGATGTGGCTGCTCACTGATGCATTTAGGCTCCGAGTGTCGGGTGCCCCCCTATCGGCTTGGGGCCCCAAGCAGTTGCCTGCCTTGCCTGTTCATAAACTGCACGTCTACCCGTAGCGCAATGAAAGTGCGTTAAAAAAAATGTACGCGTTAATTCCACAAATTAATCCTGCGTTAACAGCCCTAATGAAAATACATATTTTATTCATTAAATATCTATATCACATTATAGATCAAATCAATATTTACTAACCCTAATCAGAACGGTCAGTTTTGAGTGCCTGTCTCTTTAAATGTAAAGACACAGGAAACTACGTCAGCGTCACTGAGGCTCCAGGAGCTAACAGCAGTTAGCATTTGGAAAAGCTGTCATTTCAATATATAAAATGTAAATCCTGAGGCTGAAGGTTTGTGAAGGACTCTGCAGCCAAGAGTAGTTGGATACGATTGCCCTCACCTGCACCTTCCAGGAATGTAGAAATGAGTGCAGAATTCAACATTGCATGTTTCATCTACTGTACTTATACTGAGGCATAACACAAAAACATAAGTCATCTTTTTTCACACTTTGCCCACTTGTAGGGCCTCCAGAGTCCCAAAGATAATTCAAATGATTAAAAATAAATTTCCTTTAACTCCCACCAAGTATGAATGATGTGACATTGGTTTACACAATAAATGATGAACCACAAATGTTTGATAGACACTTGTGCTCATTACTGATCACATTGAACAATTTGGTAAAGCAATTAACTTTACCTGAATAGTGAGCATAGCATCTTTGAGGGTGGGTAACCGCTCCTCCAGTTCTTTGCTGTTCATGACCAGCTTCAGTCCTTCCAACAGACTTTTCCCTGATGCATCATCACTGTTGCTTATACTGCTTCTGCAGCTTTGGCTGGGACTCATCGTTCTTTTTTTATCCTTGGCATGGCTCTTTTCACTACTGCTACTTCGTGATTTTGACCTCCTGGTGTGACTTTTGCTCCGGCGATGACTTTTCTTCTTGTTTTTGCCCTTGCTGCAAGATCTGCTTCTCGCACGTGTCTTACCACGAGTTTGACTTTTGCAGCGCGCTCTGCTTTTGCTGCGTGCTCTGCTTTTGCTGCGCGCTCTGCTTCTGCTCCGCGCTCTGCTTTTGCTGCGCGCTCTGCTTTTGCTGCGCGCTCTGCTTTTGGCTCGAGATCTCTCACGACTTCGGCTTCTGCTCACGTACTTCTGGAAATTGGGGTCTGTTTTTAAAGCACCTTTTAGGACATTTGCTGATTTTAATGCCTCAGCAAGATTGTATGCCATGTCCCCTTTCAGATAGTCTGGGAGAGGCTTGTTGGCAGCAATGCATCTCAAGAATTCCTCTCCAGCTCGGTCACTGAAAATAAATGTGTTTCAAACACCAGCAAAAAAAAAAGTTAAAGCAACAGTTCCAGTTTAGATTGATGCATTGCATTTTATAGGCAGATTTACCTGTCTGGAAGATGTTCTCCTTGGGTCGATTTCCACAGTGGGACCTGAGGGTGTGGTGGTACTGGGTGAGGGACGACCTGTTGGCTGCCTCCCAAAGCAATCACTCTACTATGGTCTATGGAGAAGCTGCTACAGCGGGGCTGAGAGTTTCAGAATTGGCATTATAGTACTGCACAAGACATAACTGTAATAGCATATTTTGGCATTTTTACTTATATTACATTATAAATATATATTAAATATTTTGAAAAGGCCTTCCTGAGGCCATCAAATATGACCAACATTTTTAAACTTAAATGAATAGCTGTACACATTCAAATAGGAAAAGTTTGCTGTAGACGATACTATACATCAAATCCTTATATCAGCAACTGTGTAAAACATTTGTGGTTACATTACATACAGGTTTTATTTGCGATCAAATCAATCCATTATGCAACCATGAAAAAGGAAATGCCTGAACCCTTTCACCAAGGCATTTATTGAAAAGGTATTGTAAAGCAATAATCATCAAAAAAAAGAGCTGATAGGACGGAAAGGTACACACTAACCTACAGTTTTTTTGCTACTGGATAAATAAATTCTTAAAAAGTGAAATGTGTATGAAAACTGAAAAAAAAAATTCCTTTTTTTTTTTTTTTTTAAGAACCATGTCAACTACTGACTTTATCAAGTGTTGGGCAAAATGTGGCATTGTGTTTGTACTGAGGCTACAGTTCCTCAAGTACTGACAAAAAGGATCAGGTTAAAGTTAACAGTTAACTTTTGCAAAGAATGCAACCTTATATGAAGACTGAGATATTTGAATGCTTGTGGCATTGTGTGCACATGTCAGAGACTGAGAAGGAAACCCAGTGTATCATCCTTGAGGATCAGGAAACCTTTCGCTGGTGTTCCAAACACAGCAACTGGTGATTACAAGGCAGTTTCCCTGCACCAAATGGTCTTGGAATAATGTAAGTTATGAATTGGCGCCAGACAAATAATTCAATTTAATTGAAATTAAAAGATTAAATATCTCCCTGGTTTCTAAATCTAAAAACTATTCTGGTTCAATTCAAGGTTGGGATATTGTAGGGCTGGGTGATATGGACCAAAAGTCATATCTCGATATATTTAGGTTGAATATCAATATACAATATATATCCTGATATTTTTTCCGCTAAGTGAGAGTAGAGTTTATTGAAAACTAACTAAACGTTTTATAAGATCAAAGCTCCGTAAGGTGCACATTTAAATAAAAAATATCTTAAATAGCCTATAAAATAGACCAATCTTTTTCTGAAATAAATATGTGTATATGACAACTATAAATTACTTCTGAAAATCAAATTACAGATTTTCTTCTCTTATAAAAGAACAAAATATGACAAACCCTAGTAAGGGCAGCATTTATATATAGAGACAACAAAATAAAGTGCTCATTTTAAGAAAAACATTTTTAAACATCAGCTTGAGATTACCTTTTCCTTTATCTTATCTGAACAGTCTTGACCAGTTGCACAAGAAACAGACTAGCAACATTTCCCCCTCTTTTTTTTTTTTACTTTGATAAACAGTAGTGCTGTCACATGCACTGCTTGACCACATATCGCTGGTCAACGCAAAATGGAGGCTGGAGTTTTGTCGGGTTGTGGACGGCTTGCGCCTGTGGCTTGTGCAGCGCGCAGTTTCACACACAGGATCACAGCGCAAATTTGAACTTTATCGATATACGCGATATGGTCTAATTCCATATCTCATTTAAAAATATATCGCCCAGCCCTACTCCGAACATAAGATAAGGTAAGATCCTCTCAGTACTGTGAATGCACAAAAACGAGAGAAGTGTGGTTATAGGCTTACACAGCTGGAACCTGTCCCCAAAATGTCCTTTCGCATTACATAAGCATGTCCCTACAGTTAGCACAAGGACACCAGTTTATCCCTGGTAGAGCTGGGCGATATGGACCAAAACTCATATCTCGATATTTTTTGCTAGAATGGCGATATTATAACGATATTTTGAACAAACACCAATATTCTGATTGGTGGATAGTTTGCCATGCTAATTTCATACAGTCTATGGTTAATTTCATCAGAACGATGTTTTCAGAGCACCCCTGCTTCACAGGTAACAGCGTGTCTTCAGAGGACACAGGACGTTTTCACTATTTTGGATTAATCCAACTCACTAGAGACAGAGACAGATTGATAGAAGAGGCACACACAGGAAGAAACATTAAGTTACTGATGCCTTTGAAATTCTAGAAGAAAAGAGAGTGTCTGTTGTATGTGACAACGTGTCTAATATGGCACTATGTGTGGAAACACAAACGGCAGGGATTAAAATTAATACCGTCCCGTCGTCCCGGGGACGTCATTAATTGTCATCGGGACGATCAATATTCTCTCTCGGGACGACCACGGGACGAAAGAGAATTTTGACAGACTACATTTTTCTGTTTAAGTTTTCAACGCTTTCCAGAACGGGTTCGCGGTCGGTGGGAAATACTAATGTGAAAAGGTAAATGGCTGCGCGCTCATGTTTGTGTTGTTCAGTGAGACGCAGAGACTGCTCCTCTCTCACTGTGCGCCGCTCGAGCCGCAGCGCGGCTGTCTGCCTTGCCACGCCCGCACTGCATGTAAACATTTCATTAATGTTGACATGTTTGATTCAATCACTGAATGAAGCCCCTGCCAGGCTTAGCGTTGCTTGTTTATTATATTAATAGATTTTTTTATACACCTCGGCTTTTTCTATACCGGGGAACAAGAGCGCATGCTCCCCCATGTAATCAGCGCAGCGCACGCATGTCCAGGTGCCAATTGAAACCCAAGTCACACTATCAAGTGCGTCATTATTACGGTTACATCGTTCTTGTCAATAAAGATGTAATATTTAGGGATGCACCGATAATTCGGCGGTCGAAACAGAGCGAGTACACTGTGGAACAACACCTGTTAAACGCTGAAAAGTCTCCAAACCAGTATGCGCAGAGAGAGAGAGCGAGCGAGAGAGATCTGCGATCTTGGTCATTAGTTAATTTACTTATTTTTGTGTAGGTAATATGTTGGGAAATATGTTTAAACTTAAATAAACTACATCTACAAGTAGTTATGTCTGGTTGTATTAGTTTGTCCTGTTATTGACGTCATGCTGTCATCACCTGACAGTCTCGCTGATTTAAAGCCCCCAGATGCAGCGGATGCAGCGCACCCCAGATGCGCGCGTCATTGATATCATGCGCAAATACAGATATTCGAATATTTGTGTTTTTTCAAACGTCATTTTTGAGTAATTTTGACAGCCCTAAACAGTCTCATGCAAATCTCAATGCATGGCCCTTCTCATGACGACTACAACCCACTAAATGCAGTCACTAAATAAGTAGTGGCATTAGGTCCGGTAGGCCACAGTTCTGTGACTGAGTGTGTTGGTTGTCATCTACAACACAACAAATCTAGTATGGAAATAAATATATTATTTATTATCAACATAATGTATTGTGTTTTTATCATATTATCAGTAAGTAATAACTCAAAATGTAAAAAAAGATTTTCGGGACGATTCAGGACGATTCGGGGCGGTTCAAATTGTTTTTCGGGACGTTTCCGGGACGGTGGTGAAAAAAGTTAGTTTTAATCCCTGACTAACGGAGTTACATGAATGGTTAGAGATGCAGGGCATCAGGTGCACCGTGCACACTTTGCAGGTCTGCAAAGTGCAGGACTCCTACTCTGAATTTCTAAGTGAATTTGCAGATGTTGTATCTGATTTAGTTCTCTGTTCAGACAAAATCATCATAGTAGGTGATTTTAATTTTCACGAAGATGTAGCCAATGATAGTCTTGGCTCATCTTTTAAAGTTCTGCTTGACTCAATTGGCTTCAAGCAGCAGGTTAACAAACCAACACATAATCATAAACACACACTTGACCTTATCTTAACATATGGTATTGACATACATAACGTAGTAGTATTTAATGAGAATTCCTTGATATTGGACCACTGTCTGATCTCATTTGAAGTTGTACTTACTAATGCTACTGACTCTAAAAGGCAGCATTATTACAGTCGCTGTTTATCTGACAGTTCAGTTGAAAAATTCACTGAACAGCTCTCTTCTGCTCTCCAGCCATGTTTTATCACAGGGGAAGACTATAGAAACATCTCTCCCAGGGAACTTAAAGCGGAACTTCTGACTCTGGGTCCGACTCCGGGTCAAAGTCATAAAAGGGACTGCGGCGAGGAGTCGTGACGAAGCTATTTTTAAACACTGTTAAAACAATGTTTTGATAATCAGGAGCAGTGCATCCACCGGTTCAGAAGGGGGAGCTGCGCTTCTGAGAGCTGGTGTGCTGAATAGTACTGGCCAATCACAAGACTCTGTCTTCTGGGGGTGAAAGTTCACTCTGAAACATCGCGTCTGACGAAAAGCGTCAGAAAAGAGGATTTCAATCGGCTCGTTTACAGCTCTACGGGTGTGCTGGCCCACCACACCCGTAGAGCTGCAGTGTCTCCACCCGCAGGTGCCAGGGAGAAGATATCAGTCAACACTCGCTCTTACAGCAGTTAAAGGGGAAATAAGTAGTTTATAGTGCCATCTAGAGGAGAGGCTGAAATTTACAACAAAGACCTGCTGCTCTGCTCACCCCCTCCCTTCCCTGAGCGCTACGGTATCCGCAGCTGGTCAAATGTCGTCCTCGTTGTCTTTCTCCGTGTCAGCAGATGAGGTTCGCGAGGCGAGGGAGAGGGCGAGCTACTGCGGCCGTAGCAGACGAAGCGGAGAGAGAGGAGGCGGGACTTCCGCTACAAGTAAAGAGACGCTTGTTTTGTTCTCTCGCGTTTGTCCTTACAGGCTCCGGTAGAAACATGGCGTCTCGCTGCTAACAGTGGCTATGCAACCGCGGTCCGCGGTCATGTTATTTTACATGACTTTTTGAAATACTACGAAAATGAAACAAAAACTATTATACAGCGACTAGACAATGCAGGAGCACATAATATGTATAAAAAAGTGGATTTTGGGTTATATAAACCCATAAATACTACATATTGTACCTTTAAGTAGAGATCGATCATCTGATGCATCTGTTATTCCCTTAACTACAGCGCTAAAGCATCTTCTGGATTGAGATCGGGGTAAAAACAATGAAAAGTGCGCTCTTGAGAATCTGTCAACATGTTATAGTAAGATCTACTCTCATCCCCTGTTTTTCATCGCGACTGTACTCCTCGTCATAAAGATCATTATGTATGTGTCATATATGGATGTAGGAATATAACGGCACATAGAGAAATTATCCAGTCTGTGTTGGATACCAGAGCCCGCTTGGAGCGAAGCACAATGCAGGAGAGAGAGGATCAGATTCAGCAGGGGCGGTGTGGAGAAAAAAAAGGCCCGCACCAGATGAGGGGCACCCTCTATAATTGCAATAATAATAATAACAACTTAAGTTGTGTAAGTACACACAGTCCCAGCCATAACAACACAATTAGATTAAAAATCTATATTACATAATTGGCATGATAATAATATTTTTTTTCCATTTTGAGTTACTTGCCCTTCACCTTATGGTGAAAGTCTTCAGACTTTTTTTGAGTTCTTACTTGATGTGGCCCAGCCTCACCCGGACTCTAACTCATGCGGTCCCCAGGCAAATTGAGTTGGAGAGCCCTGGTCTAAAGAAAGGAGATATTTTTCATGTATTTTGTTGTTTAAGATGACCATGTAAGTTGCACTTTATATAAGAAAACACAAACTGTTTTACAGAGTTTCTGTAAAGAAAGCACCTCTAAGATTTTTTTACCTACGAATAAAAGATCATTTCATTTGGTCATAATTTGTCTGTAAAAAAAAAAATTAGTGTCGTATCGTGAACAAAAAATTGTGAGTCGTGAGTTGTATCGTGTGTATCGTTACATCCCTACAAACAAATAAATATCGGTTCTACATAACGGCTATCGGTTTCACTTGGTTATTAATAAATCGGTATCGTATCGGCCCTGAAAAATCCATATCGGTCAATCCCTACTTTATATATCTATGGTGCCGAGTAGACACTATGCGTGACATCGCCAGACTGCCGACTGACTGATTGACCAGAGTGCTGTCACAGGAAAAAAATTCTTACACAACTGTAGATCAGTTAAAAATATGTAACAATCCCAAAAACGTGGGTTAATATCCAACAATTACCAGGGGAAACGTCTAAAAACTCAATATGTAAGGAGTCTGGTGTGTTTAGGGACAGCACCGCTGATTGCGACCGGCTGCATAGACGCTGCAGCTGTGTGTGTTTGTGTCACACGGAGTCTGCGCTCCTGAGAACTCCGACATAAGGATCGAGCCAAACAATAATGCCGAACTTTAGATCGGTTAAAACTACTTTAACAATCCTAAAAACGTGGGTTAATCTCCGACAATTACCAGGGAAATGTCTGACATTTTTAAATATTTAACCAAGAAGTCTGGTCCTCCACTCGTTTGTGTGGGTGTGTGAAGAAGAGCCAGAACAATGTGAGCGGCCAGTGACGTCAGTATCCTGCGCCGCTCCGTATTGTGAACTAATTTTGAATTATAAAACACTTATTGCTGGGCGAAAATGACTCCGTTTGCTTTGTCTTTCAATTGAGGCACAGAATAAGCAGTCTTGAAGTTGAAAATTCAGTTTGGAATATTGATTATTAATTTTATTTATGAGTCATAAATGTAGCTACATTTTAAAAATGAAAAAGTATTTCTGTTAATGCATTTTAATTTTCAAATTTGACATTTCAATTGGATTGTGTTACCTTTTTGCTAGATGATGTTTTGAAAATTAAATCTTAAATGTAATTTTCTTTATCATTTTAATTAAGTCACAGAATGAGCAGTCTTGAAGTTGGAAATGAAAATGAATTTTGAAATATTGATTAGATTATTAATTTTATTTTTGAGTCACAAAATGCAGCTATATTTTGAAAATGAAAAAGCATCTCTGTTAATGCATTTTAATTTGGATAATGGCACACATGCTTCCAATGCGTTAACGTTAACGCATGACGCGTTTCCATGGCAACTGAACAGAAAATAACGGACTATGCTGCGAGTAAAAGACTTGTGGTTTACCCAACCGTGCACCCGACCTGGGCATTTCCGTTTAAAAACAGAAAAATCACACCCCTGAAATGTGCTGATGTGCGTGAATCATGTGTGAATGAAACAGCTTTGTGTATGAAGTATTGACTGAACTGAAAACTAAAAACATTAATTCCACAATATATCTCTTGCTGGACAAAATGAATTAAAGATGTGTTTAATGTGATGAGAAAATTAGTTCCCTTTATTAAAACAGTGCAAACTGTAGCTTACAAGCCTGAATAGTAAACAACAATGGAGAGTTAAAAAGTGCATGTTCTGAACAGTTGTTTTTTTAGATGGCACTGAACACATGAAGCAGTCAGTCTAGCCACCAGGTAAGTAAACATAGTACCATGGCTTTCCCCAAACAGTCATTAAGAACAACTTTTAAACATTGAACTTAAAATTAGTGCTGGGCCACGAAAGGCGTTAATGCATACGTGACTCCCTATTGTTAAAATGAATCTCTAAAGTAACGATAAACTTCAAAAACAGAGGCCGACAATTGCAGTACACAGGTACGCTGGCTATTTGTAGTGCTGCTCTTTTCGTTTGATAAACAGACCGTTCCAGTTCGACTGTAGGCTAACGGCTAACGGAGCTAACTGGTAAACCGTGGCTGGACTCCGGTGACACGGCACGAAAAACTGTGTTACTTTCTTTCTTTTGAAACCCGAAGTGCTTCCACACATCTGCTTTTAAGCATGAAAGCGTTGGATTTATGTTTGCGGCTAATTTCTTGAATCTCCTCGCTCTCACTGAGTAAACAGGAAGAGGGAGACGTCGGTGTGTGAAGACGGGTCACTTGCTATAAATGCTCTACAGCGACACTAGTGGCTGGCTGACGAAATCGCTCTTCCTGCAAGGACGTGCCGGGTGGAACATGGGGGATTTGAATGGGACCTAATGTATCGATACTCGCGGCTGAAAAATCGATACTTTCTGTGAAAATAAAAAATCCATATATATCGCAGAATCGGTAAAATCGCTCAGCCCTAGTGGCAAGGCATTTTGATTTGATATTAGAAATATGTGTCTATCTTTGATCCTTCTCTCTTAAGTGTATATATAGTATATTTTGTTTTTAATTTTTATGAAACAACAAAAACAGATGATGGAAACAGTGGTATGCAAAAGTCTGGGCACCCCTGTAAATTTTCATTTTTTTCCTTTATAAATCATTAGTTGTTTGGATAAGAAATGTCAGTTAAATATATCATATAGGAGACAAACACGGTGATATTTGAGAAGTGAAATAAATATGATTTACAGAAAGTCTGCAATATCAGCAGATTCTGGAGAACAATGTCCAGGAATCAAAGTTGAAGTTCTGCGGGGGCGGGATCTTTCAACAAGACAACGACCCTAAACACTGCTCAAAATCTACTAAGGCATTCGTGCAGAGGAACAAATACAACAAAATTATAAGACATGCTCTCACCTCTGAAATCTTCCCTGTGTCATTGAAACGGAAATACTTGGATTAGAACCAGACACCTATCTCTCCTGGTCACACCAAAAACTAAAGAGACTCATTTTCAGATATTGAATGATATTTACCCGTGTAATGAATTTCTTAGACAAAGATTTAATGTGGAAATAAACAATTGTAAATGTTGTGACCTTTATATTGAAACTCTTGAACATGTATTTTTTGATTGCCATTGAATCAGAATTTTTTTTCAGCACCAAGCTTAAAGCGACAAGCTTAAATTTCAACACTATTAAAATTGGGGTGTTAATGCAGGACAAAGAGATATGCAATTCAACACTTTAATCATCGTGGCAAAATACTTTATCCATCGGTGTGTAGATTTTTAAATGTCACACCACCAACATTTAAAAAATAAATAAAAGTTCTTAAGCTGTTATTCGTTGTTGTTGATTCTGAAGATTCTGATTGGCTTGCATGGCTTGATCCTTCTCCCTACACTGCCGCCCATAGGTTTGGCGGCGATCGACGGCGTATTTATGCGGCTTGATCTAATGACAACTTTTTTGAAAATTATGTTGTGTGCACGACGTTTTTTGAAAACGGAGGGGGAAATATTCGTTTCTCTAAATACCCTGCTATATGGTCAGCGCCGGAAGGCATTAGCGGTCGATGCGGCGTCTCCTCTATATATGTCTATGTGTATTACCATTTTGAGTACTTACTGTGATAAAATGCTCTCTCGGTGGCCTGTTGTGCAGGAAGTGGTTATCCGGTGGCGGGGCAGAAAATGGTCCAGGGGACAAGTGTCTGGTAGGAGGAGGAAAACTACAAGGCCCTCTGACTGTAAAAGGAGGGCCGTGCGATGGAGGAGCTCCGAATCGCAACGGTGGAGCTCCGAAACGCGGCGGCGGTCCGTGTGACGGTTTGGCTGGTTGATGCATGATCGTGACCAAGTGGTCCGGTTAACTCATAGAGAAGAAACGCAAAAACCCCAAAAGTTTCAGTATGTATGACTCAAGGTTTCGCTGCGACACCTCACTCCCGCTGCCACCGGAAATTCAACAGTAACCGACAAAAACATCCGGGTCAAATTAGGCCGTTTCTCGGAGAAGACCGCAGACCCCATGCCAGACCATTACAGGCACTCCCCTTACCCATTACAGGCACGCCTCCTCAACACTGATTGGGTGAGAGATCACGTCTGACGTGATGACGTTGTCGTATTTGAAGAAGGACGAGAGAGCGAGAAGTTAGAAAGAGAGGAGAGAGCTTCACAACTACAGGGACTAGCGTGTAGTTCTCAAAATGACGGAAGAAAAGGTAAGAATGGATAAATACACAGTTTGATATTGAACACTGTATTTATTGTCGTTATTTATACATTATAGATTAAGTCAATTAAGGTTAGTTTGCTAACCAGTCGTGACTCGTGTCTACATGTTGTAACCGTAGCGACTGTATCAGTAAGCAAGAGAAGCGATTTTTTTTCTAGTTTGTTTTCATTATTTCTTTAATGCCTTTACTCATACAGGTTATAATATTGACAAAGTGAGTCACATTTTCCACTAAGAAACGTGAAAATAATATATTTCACGTTTAGAGATAAAAAGTTCTGTTGAATCACAGTCAACAGTTATATTTATTTCATTTCAGTTAGCCTACATATATTTTAGGACAGGTAAAGTCTTATAGGCAAATGTAATCCAGTTAATTTCTACTGGATTGTCAATGAAACATGTTCCCATGTTAAAAATACAAAAGAAATGTAATTAAATATTAAATATTAAAATTCTCTTACAGAGCAACATGACCTTTCCTGTTGGAGCAGGCCCTGAGCTGAGGCAATGTGACTCAGACACTTTTCAGTGTCCGATTGCCATTTGAAGGGGAGCTACCCGAAGCTTGTCGCTCATCTACAGTGTCACAGACGAACAGCTGTAGAGCATGGTGGTAAGTCCATCCATATTATCAAATTTCCTTTCATTTCAATGTTGAAAGGCCTTAATTTCACCATGAGCCTTAGTGTCAGACACTCACAATAAGCATTGGAACCATTTCATCACTGTACTTACATAGTACACATTATTTTTTTGGAGGGGATCTTGGGCAAACACCTGGCATAAATTCAGTCCTACAGTGAAGAAATGTGTTTTTACTTGCAGTTATGGGAGGATGTTTGCTCACTTCACCAAGGAAGGCAGAGCAACAGCTCTAGAAAACACAGCACCTGTCTTCAGGATCAGCCGGAAAAGAAGGCACTCGGGCTCCACTGTGGTCAGTAATGCATACTCCATGGATTGTTATGACACATGTAGTATGTTAACTATGGTTCTGTGTCATTCTGAATCCAACATGGATCTCTTTTGGAAGTTGTTTACATTTGCATATGACACATGCTAGCACAATTCTGATTGTGATGATGATCGTCTTCAGGTGCCATCGGATGCAGATGACCATATTATACAGCAAGATGCCTTGCATCTTTCCTGCAAAAGACTTGGTTAGTCTAAGCATTTCTTTCATACATCAGTAAACACACAGATGTGTTCTGTCTCATTCAAACTTATCTGTGTATCCATTTAGGGCAGTGATGTTACTATGGTCAGCTCCGATGATGCATCCACAAAGAGTATTGTGGTACGTAAGGAAGTGCAAATGATCAGGGAAAGAAATTGTCTTATTCAAAGTACTTGAATATATACAGTGTTGCATATATATGCATTGTATAATTTCATTTTAGAAAATGTCTGCTGAGATAGACACAGCACCCCCCGTGACCCTCTGGTGGAGGATAAAGCGGTAGATAATGGATGGATGGAATTTTAGGAAAGGGCCCAACAAGCCAAGAACAAACGGCGTGAGTCCAGTTGCCTGTTAGTACAAGTGATAACTGAGGATCAAGGCATGCTGCAACACCTTCAAGTGAGTTTGTCAAAAAGCATTTTGTGTGGGATTTATTTATTTATTGTATTTATATATGAATACCCAAACTAAAAACCTATAATATATTTATATAATATAAAATAATCAGCGGCGGCACAGTGTCTCCCTGGGCCAAGAAGGAGGACAGGGTCGTTATTCTTTTTGAAGAAGACGACCAAGTGGACAAGGTGATTTGCTTCTTGTCTGGAGTACTTGAAAGTACACAGACAGACAAGAAGTACGCTGATCCAGTGGCTTTCGTCATGGATGTACTTTTGCCAGAGGTGAGATATCAGACACTGATTCAAAGACTACATATTTTATATAACTGCATATGTCTCCTTTTAACACATGGTCACTGTCCATCACAATCTTAAATCTTAATCTTCATAACATAGGCAACAATATTTGCCCTGGCAGTTGTACACTCCATTTGCCTGGACAAAGCCACGGAGATGTACAAACGTGGAACTAAGTTTGACTCGAGGTAAGTCAGATAGTTTAGAAAACTGTTAAACCAACTTTCACAGCAGTGTATATTCCCAAATGTATGTGAGTGTCATTAATGACTTCATTATTTTGTTGTATCATTTTGTCTTATCAGTGAGATAACGCTGCTCAGCGAACAGCTTCAGAGCCACCTGTCGGATGAAGCAAGGCTCAAACTCGAAAGCCTCTTGGGCAGATTCCAGAGAGCTTTAGAGAGTGAGGACTTTCTTCAGCAGCTGTAATCTGAGTCAAACTTTTTTCCATCCATCTGTCCATTACCTACCACTTTGTCCTCCACTGAAGGGTCATGGGGGGTGCTGTGCCTATCTCCGCTGACATTTGGCGATAGGCGGGGTCACACCCTGAACAGTTCACCAGTCCATCACAGGGACACATATAGAGACAAACAACCGTTTACTCACACACTCACACCATTGGCCAAATCACCTAATCCCCAAATCTGCATGTTTTTGGACTGTGGGAGGAAGCCGGAGAACCTGGAGAAAACCCACACACATGAAAACTCCATGCAGAAAGACCCTTGTTCCGGCCGGGGCTCTTCTTCAAAAATGTTAATAGTTTTCTGTTAAACAAATAAAAATAATATATCACTCATTATATCCGCGAGAAATGCGGATATTATGGAATCTGTCTCGCGCGTCCGCAGATTTTAGCCATTAACGCGATAACTGGAAAGGTGTTTGAGATTAAATGTTCTTTTTTTATGGGTCACATACCCCCTGTAGATGATCCCTATTGATTTTGAGCTGTCTACCATTATTTTTAATTAGTTAATTAATTAATTAATTACTGATATAAAAACCATATTTTCGCCTGTATCTTCCAAAGTATTGCAGGTATTGGCTTCAAATTTTGCATGGGCATCACATACCACCTGAGAATTATCCCTATCTTTGTAGCTTTATTATTCATTAGCAGATTAATTAATTTATGAGTCTGGTGGAGGATGAAGCGGTAGATAATGGATGCATATAGTTACTGAGGATGTGCCTAATCTGCCTATAATGATGAGCCGCCCTTGCTTTCAAATGAAAAGTGAAACAAAAAGGTGTCATTGTGTTATGAACCCAAACACTGTTTTAAGGGGGAAAACTGTGGAAGGTGCATTTTAACAATACAGAGTATGTAGACGACAAACCAACATTTTTTTTTTTTTTAGAAGAATGATTACCTTGCGGTTGTATGCTAGTGTACTTTAATCCAAAAATAATTGTTTTGATTTAGGCTGAAAAGCTTTCCTTTAACATTGACAATCAACCAAAAGAGAAAGAGATTTCAGAAGGATAATTCATCATCTGAGCTTTTTGTTAAATATTATTATTATATTATTATTCATTTTGTATTTAATTTTATATACACTAGGGCATTCAGCACCAGACCAGGTATTGGGTATGGATGAAGGTAGTGATAGGTAAGGCACCAGAAGGGACACCGTTTTTTTTTACCAGAGCAACAGAGAGGCAGCATAAAATGCTTGTTTGCTTTAAACTGGAAATTAAATGAACCAAAACGTGAATCCTGCCTGGACAATGGAGTCCTTTTGCCTGAGTACATCCAAACATTTGTTTACTTGGACAATTTCACAATTTAAAAAAAATATATAATAAAACAATACCTTGACCTCCTTCGTTTTGTCCTCTGTAACTCACTGAACTTAGACATGTGTAGGGCAACAATCCTTCTTGCATTTTGTCGCCAAAATCCCAGTCCTACAGAGAGAGTATATCCGTGTTTAAAGACAGTAAGCCTAGCCTAACCATCAAAGAAATCCTCTTGGAGTTGATTTTGTAAATACTCTACAGAATGTCCTACCTGTTGTCCCTGACCCCTCCAACAGCTGATTTCCTTGCCCATCGCAAAGAATAATGTCCTCCAGTGACTGTAGGTCAGCCTTGACTTTTTCACTAAAATATTTCACAGTGGCGTCCCTCTCAGTGAAATCAATGATCATTGTGGCCCCGTCAGTAGAAAGGTCTCCTCCCTCCAACCTTCCTAACAAGATGGACCTTGAAACAGAGATTGATAGAGGAGTGAGAGGAGAGAAATAGTCAAGAGAGGAAAAGAAAGATTTTAGTTTTTACATTGGAGATAACATAAACTTTATTTTAGGGCTGGACCCTAATATTCAAATATCCAAAAAGGGTATTCGGGAACTACTTTATTTTGCCAGAAACAAGTGCCTTTGGAATCATTCTTCTATTGTGAATTGACGTGGCGATGACGTGAGGCATAGTATAAGAAAACTTGTGCAGCCTGCTGCAGAGGAGCGTATGCCGAAGCACCGGCAGGGAAGATGCACTGACAACATAACGTAAGACGTGTGATGGGTTCAAGGACACCTGGAAACTCGGAATTTGAATTTGCACAACTGTTCGTTTTGGTTTTTAGTCAGTCAAGTTTTTCTTTTTACCGATTTTTGGGTCGTTTTGAACACATCATAGACTGAAAACAATATTTGAAAAAAAAAAGAACTGTCTGGCCACAATCAGTAAAAATATTGTTGTAGGTGGATTGCAAAGTAAAAACAAGTAAAACGTTGCTACATACAGTATGTAATGCCTAAGAAACATGGTGGGTTTAGTTAGGCAAGTTACAGTAAAATGTTCATATATATACGGAAGTCTATTGCATTCACTTGAAATGCTGAGTAATTAAAAAAATAATCTGTTTTTCTGAGATAGATCAATCGATATAATACAGCCTTAGGGGGAAAATATATAGTAATGCAGTATTACTAACCTTGAATATCCTCGCGATATTCTCTGCAGTTATGTCCACCTCCCGAATGTGGACCGTTTCGAGGTCCGCGCCATAGGGTTGCCTTTTCTTGTTCGTACATTTTTAGAGTCACAGTGGCGCGCTGGAGTTCTGACCTTTTAACTGTTTTCCAGTTGGCGCCAATAACCTGAACTTCTGTGCGCGAAAATTTTTGGCGGCAGGTAGTGATGACCACCACCATTCAAACCTTTTGCTCAAAGCTCACCAACGCTTGCTGATCTCGCTGATATGGCTTCCAATCTTACACCATACGTGTCAGATATTGAAAAGATAATAAAAAATGGTTATAGCGATGAACAAATTCAGAACCACTTGATCTTTGAATGTGGCCTGCAAAGAGGAGCGTCTATAGCAAATATTCGGTGATTTTGTCGAGACCAGGGATTGAAAAGACGGCGAGTTACAGACCTGCAACTGGAAACAGCAGTCCTCAAATCCATACAGGAGGTAGGTCTACAGTTTTATGTCAATATTGTTCAGGCGTAGTAATTCATACAGAAAAAAAAATCAATAAAGTCAAAAGTCAATAAATATTTTTGCAATCTGTGTATTGGGTTAAACTTTTTATACATTTTATGGAAGATCCAATCATCCTAAAGCCATAGTGACAGTTGTTGGTGCGTGGATGTTTGTATGAGGGCCGCAAAACATTCTCAACATGATTAAACTATTCATAAAGTCGTCACATTTTATCATGTACAAGCTATGTAAACTCACTGGTGGTAACCTTTGAAACAAGCTGCAACTTCGCGCTCTGGTAATAATACAACGCCTCTGTGTGTTTGCGTATCACTCTTTAACAGAATTGAAATCATAGATAACGCTTTTTTTTTCTTAAAGACTGGTCCGACCTATGGTCGAAAAATGATGACAGGCTACCTTGCAGCCGCCGGAGTCCATGCATCGAAGGGTCGTGTGGGACAAGTGTTAAGCCACATTAATAAACCATATCATAGGGCACGATGTCAGGTAGGTCTTGTCAATTGTAGCTTAATTATTTGTTTTACACCTATTAAGCAGTTGGATGTAACATTAAAAAAGACGAGTTATTAAGGCCTATCAAATGCAGCCTAGATTATTTACATTATTAAACACTATAATATCACTTCAATCTTAACAATGATGTATCCAAATTAACACAACCCAAGTTAAATTCCTACTCATTAATTATTTGAATTTGGTACAACACTTGTGTTAATTTTTACACATTTAGTGTGTAAAGACAATAACACACTGCCTGTGTAAGACAGTTTAAGAAATTGATGTGTAATAAGGTATGTGTTACACAAAATAATGTACAGATATTAACACATAGATGTGGTGTGAAAATTACATTAATCAGAATGTCATTTATAATACAATGAATAAATATGCCACCATATTTATTTTAAGAAATGTATTTTTATTAACATATTGACATTTAGTCAACATTTCAATTTGAATTCATAACACAAAACATCAGGACTACAGAAGTTTATATCTTGGGTTGATATACGTCTCCTTTTCTTGCAGCATACAGTGGCAAAGCTTACTGGCAAAATGATTTGTACATTAAGACTAATTCTATTTAAATCATAATAAAAGTACAACAAAGTAGGACAGCAAGGAAGTCATAACATCTAAACTATCTACCACAATTCTGTTATCAAGTTTGATCCAACAAGGAGGACACTCCACCTTTCTCCAAAATGGCGGTAGCAAAACCAATGCAGTATCTGAAATATATAATAATGGCATATGGTCAGCAGTCAGCCATTTATTATTATTATTTTTTAATCATTACTCTTTTTCAATGAGGTAATATTATATCTGGTCTTGTCCAAATATATTCCCAAAAACAAAAAACATCGCCTTGTAAGAGGAACATTGCGATGTGACTGACACTATCAAGAACTACTAAAAATACAAATTTCAGTATCAACGGACCTACCGTTACTAAACAAAACACTGAAACCACAAAAGGGAAGGGGCCATTGTCAATTTCAATATGAACTACTCCGACAAAATAAAACTCTGAATGGCTTACAGATGAAAGTTCAAGTCAACTTTATATCACCAGTCCTTCATTTTGACTTTTTCAAAGGATTGCTAGTTACTAGAAAACAGACATAACATCCTTTTAATATTCACTAAGTGACATTAGCCATTAAAGCTATTTAGCCTGTTCGGTATCATTTCCAATAGTCAGTCAGGTTAGCATTACGGCTTTCTGTCGGCCCAAAGTGACTCGCCTAAGGTTAGCTAGACAGCGGTGTTACTTAGCATGTCCAAATACTCTCCTGTGTATTAAATGAAAACAACAAGTCATTGCTAGCTTAAGCTACGTTAAAGGTCATTAGCTCATTACACAGCATTCACTACAACCAGCAGCCACAAGGGCCATGTTTGCATCACTTCCAAACATCATATGGCTACGAGTGTTAGCGTAAAATACAAAAAAACAACAGTTTAAATTCAGTTGTACCTGTTCATCACTTCTGCAGCGGGCACTTGCCGGTAAATCCAAGAAGACGATTGGATTGTCTGTCTGCCGAGCTGGAAGCCGTGTAAAATGCTGATGGCAGATACGCAATCTGATTGGCCAATAATGTAACACATTCCGGTGTGTTCAAGAGGGTGCCAAGTGCAACACGTGCATAAAACGCCGCAAAATGTGTTCTTTTTTAATAGAGTTTGTTATGATTACAATGGCGGTGGACTCAAAAGCAGACGGAGACGGTAGTAAAATTATAAACAATAATATTTATTTACAAAAAGGTTTTAACAAAAAGCGACTTCACAAAAAGCGGACGTGAACGAGAGATATAGAGGAAGAGGGAGAGAGAGAAATGCAGCTGTGACAGGTTTGGCTCGGCGATCTGGCAGCGTTCCTTTAAGGAACAGACTCACGGAGTAGGTGGTGTGAGTAGGAGAGATTCCCAGGAGCATAGGGAATGCAGGCAAGGACCAGAGGCTCTCAACGGTGCAGGAGATGTGGCAACCTGGAGCGAGGAGAGATGGGTAAGTATCCAGCGAGCAGGTAAGTTTAAAGAGACAATCTAGGAGCATGACTTTACCAACTGACTGAGAACAACGATCTGACGCCGGTGAAGAGGAACGGCTCCGCTTATAAGTCCTCCTGATTGAATGTAGGTCAACCACGCCCCATGTAGAGAGAGAGAAGGGGAGAGCACACAGCAGCAGCAGGAGCAGAAAAACAATAATAATAATAATAATAAAAATAGTGCGGAAGGTGTGGGTGAGATCGTGACAGAGTTAAATTCAAATCATTCAGATACATAATTTCAATGCATAAATATTCAGTACTAGAAATTCAATGGCTTTTTAATTTCAAAATCTGATGACAGAGATTTACTTCCATGTTTAACTTTTCCCTGTAGGGCAACTCCTCAAATGTTGTGGCCCTTACTGTAAAGTGTTAGAATGTATGGTTTATCATGTAATTAGGTCCTGATGTCTTTTTTTTTTTATCTGTCTTTAAGGGAGCAAGGAACCTTAACCCGGTTCCATATAATGCCGCATATATGGGTCACAAAATCCATATTGACCAAAATGAGAAGCTGGTCATGTTTGGGGTCACTCACGTGCTGGCCATTGATGGTTTCTCTAGCAAGATTGTGGGGCATTCGACAATGCCTGTGAAGAACAACCTCACAATTTACAATGATGTGTACAGGTAATTCAGACACACTCTCCTTACACAAAACACCTACAGTATTCTATCTGAACAACTACCAGCAGGCAGTGCAGTCTTTATACAGAAACCTTTCTAACCATTTAATACATTTGAGGCTTTAAATTATCAGACTTGAATAACATTTAGACTGATGAAACATTAAAAGTCTAATTAAAAATACATTTGATTATGAAGTTATCGTTAATTTGGTAGAAAGGTTGGTTTTCTGTGGTTGGTTGGTTTTTGTGGGATGAAGTTGTCTTGATCATGCTGCAACAAATTCCCAAAATGAAACTGAAATTGTGAAGCCCGAATAGCTGTAGGCGCACTAGTGATGGTGGTGGGTGGGAAATCCTTCATACTGTTTTTTTCAGTGTTGATGTGAAAGGGGTCTTAAATTGCATTCACAATTAATTTTAAAAAGTTTTGCATATCCACAACTTTGCACTTTTCCTAAAGTCCTTCAATATATTGTCTTGAGAGTGTTATTATGTTTAATTGCAGGAGAACAATCATGGAAAATGGTATGTGGGACCAGGTCAGAGTGGATCACGGGAGAGAGTTTTATTTAACTCTCTTCATGCAGGAGAGGTTGGCCAGCCACCGCCACAACACGGCCACCATATCGCCAAACACCATCCACAAAGGTTATTCAGTTATAATACCAACTTGGACTGTATACACTAAAGATGTACACCCCAAGATTATAATTTAAAGTATTGATGATTTTAAAGTCAATCAAAAAGGAATGTATTCATTTATTCATGCTTTAAATCTGTGAAAGAAGTTCTGTTTATATAATCAGACAATATGTTTTATATCTTGCTATTACAGAATCACACAATTGAAAGAATTTGGCCTGAAGTTAATAACCGGGTTAACTACCCATTGAAGGTGCCACTGATTAAACTGGTCGATCAGGAGGAGTTGGATATGGAGGACAGCATGGTTAAATTCTGTGTGTCAAACTTGACAAGCAAATGGCCCGGCTAGGAGTGCACCGTGTGGTGCGAGCATGGAATGCACACAGGATTCCAGGTTTGAGTTAGGGTTTGTCTATCAAGCAAAGATGTGATATATGCCTCACGCCTCATGTCTGCTCACATTCCAAATAACTTCATCAACCAATTGTACATGAGTAAAGTCATGAGTGTTTTTAGCAGTTTTTATTAATGAGAATGTTCGTCTATTTTATACAATATTTTATTAAATGTCAGTTTTATTTTGAGGATGTTTCTGAAACACAGTTAACAGAACACTAAATTGTGTAGCAATCAATTGCATGGATGTAAACACAGGAATAAGCTGTAGGTGAGTTCCTATTAGTCATCATTGAGCTACCAAACAGTAACATAATCCCTCCTCTCTTATTTTAGGGAAGGGGATCCCCAGTTACTTGGCAAGAGAGGGCTGCCCAAAACAAGTGTCAACAGACCTTTTACCAGAAGCATCAGTGGCTGCAGACTGGTATGAGCAAGAGGTGGGCTCCCTGACCAGAGTGTCACACTTTGGCACCAACCCCTTTCAGAGTGTGCAGGACCAGGAGGATGCCGAAAAGGACTTTGCTCTGCAGTGCCCAGATGTCAGCATATTACTCGACAGTGCTGTCAATAATCAGCCGGACCATTTTATATATGGACTTCTGGCCCTGATTGATGTGACCAGGAGACATTGTCAGCAGTGATAGCCCTGTTTTTTCAATTTTTGAGCCAGCCACAATGTCTTCAGGTCTGGCTCCACACTCACAATAAATGATGCTCTTGTTCTTGTTCTTGTTTCTTGAGTGTTGTTTTAATATAGTATTGTTTTATGGTTGTTTATATATATATATATAAATGTCAAAATGTTGATTTTCCAATATATATATATATATTTGTTGTGTTGTTGGCATGTTATAGTTATAGTCATAGAGTTTTGAAAAGTGTGTTCTTGTTCCTTGAGTGTTGTTTTAATATGGTATTGTTTTTTGTTTTTGAACTGTAAAAATGATTATTTTCCAATGTATATATTCGTTTGTTGTGTTACTGACAGTAAATGATGGCTTCCCACACATGCATGTTCTCTTTTTTAATGTGCTATAGTAAATGCTGGACATGTAACCACAGATAATTTATGTTATTTACTTTGATTTACTGTCCATTTCAGACCTGTAGACGTTCAGATACAGTGGGACACCTGCTGGTCAGATTGTGTCATGATTCAATTGAAATCTATTTATGCTGTCCATAGAGTGAAGTGAGCAAAAATATGCATATTCTTGACAATTGTGCAAATAGATATGATGCTTAAAGACATATTTGGCAGCCGACCAGCTGTCAAGATGAAATAGGACACAGACAAAGAAAAAAAATAGGGAACATACTCATCTCGGTTATAAGCACTTTTTGACTAAAACTACAAGTCTTGAACCCGGACCCATAACTGTATGACTCTATTGTCTCAGCTCACAATATATTTGGAGACTTAGATTTAACTTCCATTGTTTTTACGTTGCAGTGCTCAGATGGAAGAATGCCGTTGCACCCTATACAACATAACATATCGCATATGTGATCTCAAAGGCATGATTGACATTGCTAGGTATTTTCAGCATTTGAAGCCTGTTTTACTTTATTTTAGGCCTTGGAAAGTGGCCTGCCCTTTTCCTTCAAAGTCAGTGTTCTGCAGCCATAACTTCATTTATGTTTATGTTGATTTCATTTGTGCGAGGCTATGATTATGTTAACATTACAAAACATATTCATGCCACTGAAAGTATACACATTGTATAACATCTCATGTTTGTTTTGTCTTATAATACATTGGAGTGTAAAGGATAGAGAAATATCTTGTTTCAGGCTGATAAAATGCCATAGTTCTCTCCTAAAACAGTGTTGACTCAGTTTATAGCACAGTGTGATTTGTTTGACTGAATAGTTTAGGTTACATTAGATATACCTATCTGAGCTGTCAAAGACACATAGAAGACGACAGCAGAGTTAGGCCAGAAGAACATGCAGGTTTAAGTCTGATCTGAGGTCAAATGATGATGACGATGATGATGATGATGATACAGTGATGTTCAAAAACGAGTGGTGTGGTAAGTGAAGCCAGGTCTACTGAAGAGTGTTTGTTTAGAAGACAACACATGACTCTTTACTTTTTCAATAGTCCTTATTTATTGCTACACATCAACACATCCTCTTCCCTTCATGGAGGTATGTGTCACGATTCCACCTGCACCTTCTCCTCAATTTTATTATTAGTGTTGTTTTTTGTGGCTGCTGCTCTTTCCCCTCTCCTCTGACTCTGCAGGGGGCGTGGCTGACCCAGTTCCCAGACACCGGTGATCACTTGCACCTGCGCGGCTCCTCCTCACCTGCACCAGATGTGTAATCAGCGGGGCTTAAAGGCGGAGCCATTTCTCCTCACCGGTGTCAGATCGTTCTCTAACTTACATGGGTAAAGACATGCTGCTAGCTCTCTCGCTGTACTTACCTAATTAAGATACTTACCCGTTCGTCTCCGCTCCAGGTCGTCATGTCTCCTGCTGGTCTTCAACTCCTTGGCTGTTCCGGTCTCCCTACTCGCCTGGGATCTCCTGTGCCACGTTCGTGAGTTGTTTCCACTCTGGATTACCGCCGACCTGCCGAGTCACCCCCGCAGTAGCTGCAAGGACAATTTTCCCCCTATCTCTCCATCTATCCCCTATCGCTTCCCACTTTTGGGAAGTCGTTTTATGTTATATGTTCTTGTAAATAAATTTATATTGTTTTGAAATAGCCTTCCGTCTCCGTCTGCTTTCGGGTCCACGCCACTAAATCATTACAGTATGGGTGGTTCTGAAATGATAACATACCGATAAAACACATGGTGTAAAAAAACATAAAAGGTTGCAAATAAACCATCTATCTATCTATCTATCTATCTATCTATCTATCTACAGTTAGGCCCATAAATATTTGGACATCGGCACAGTTCTCTTTATTTTGGCTCTATGCACCACTACAATGGATTTGAAATGAAACGAACAAGATGTGCTTTAACTGCACACTTTCAGCTTTAATTTGAGGGGATTTACATCCGAATCAAGTGAACGGTGTAGGAATTACAACACTTTCTATATGTGCCTCCCACTTTTTAGGGGACCAAAAGTAATTGGACAAACTAAACAATCATAAATCAAACTTTCATTGTTTAATACTTGGTTACAAATCCTTTGCAGTCAATTCCAGCCTGAAGTCTGGAAGGCATAGACATCACCAGACACTGGGTTTCATCCCTAGTGATGCTCTGTGAGGCCTCTACTGACACGCTCTTCAGTTCCTGCTTGTTCTTGGGGCATTTTCCCTTCAGTTTGGTCTCCAGCAAGTGAAATGCATGCTCAATCAGATTCAGGTCAGGTGATTAACTGATAACATTCCATATTTGCCTTAAAAAACTATTTGGTTGCTTTTGCAGTATGCTTTGGGTCATTGTCCATCTGCATTATGAAGCGCCGTCCAATGAGTTCTGAAGCATTTGGCTGAATATGAGCAGATAATATTGTTGGAAACACTTCAGAATTCATCCTGCTGCTTTTGTCAGCAGTTACATCATCAATAAACACAAGGGAACCAGTTCCATTGGCAGCCATACATGTCCACACCATGACACTACCACCACCATGCTTCACTGATGAGGTGGTATGTTGTGGATCATGAGCAGTTTCTTTCCTTCTCCACACTCTTCTCTTCCCATCACTGTGGTACAATCTAATCTTGTCTTCCTGTTTTTGAGGCTCACCAATGGTTTCCATCTTGTGGTGAACCCTCTGTATTCACTCTGGTGAAGTCTTCTGTTGATTGTTGACTTTGAAACACAAACACCTACCTCCTGGAGAGTGTTTTTGATCTGGACAACTGTTGTGAAGGGGTTTTTCTTCACCAGGGAAAGAATTCTTCTGTCGTCCACCACAGTGGTTTTCTGTGGTCTTCTAGGTCCTTTGGTGTTGCTGAGCTTCTTTCTTTTTAAGAATGTTCCAAACAGTTGATTTGGCCACACCTAATGTTTTTACTATTTCTCTGATGGGTTTGTTTTGATTTTTCAGCCACATATTCAAAATGCAAATGTCACTCCTGGAATCAACTCTAGAACTTTTACCTGTGTCATTGAAGATGAAATAATGAGGGAATAGCCCACAATTGTCCATGAAATAGCTTTTCAGTCAATTGTCCAATTACTTTTGGTCCCCTAAAAAGTGGGAGGCACATATAGAAAGTGTTGTAATTCCTACACCGTTCACTTGATTTGGATGTAAATACTCTCAAATTAAAGCTGAAATTGTGCAGTTAAAGCACATTCATTTCATTTCAAATCCATTGTAGTGGTGCATAGAGCCAAAATAAAGACAACTGTGCCGATGTCCAAATATTTATGGGCCTAACTGTATCTATCTATCTATCTATCTATCTATCTATCTATCTATCTATCTATCTATCTATCTATCTATCTATCTATCTATCTATCTGTGTCAGTCTTGACTGTGGGTGATGGGGACCTCTGCTGGTGCTCTTTATTTAGGCAGGTTAAAAGTTTTCAACAATATGCATTCACATACTTAGTTAAAATAATTATAGCCTACTTCTCCTTCTTCCAAACAACCAGCTGTTATAGCTTCACTAACCAAAAATAAATGTACTACATACCGGTGTATAACGAGAACGGTATAAAATGTATGAAAATAAGTTAGCCCGCTTTTATTTTGAAGTTTTTACGCCTCACTTCTGCTTCCGGTATCAGCGCCGTGATATTGATAATTAAGAAACGAAAAACGAAAAAAGAAATTTGCAAAAACCAAAATCGGGCCGTTTATTTGAATTTGGTTTTTCGTTTTTTCGTTTTTTCGTTTTGAACCAAAAGAGAAAAAACGGCGATAAAACGTGTTTTTTTGTTTTTGGTTCAAAACGAAAAAACGAAACAACCGCGGTATATCCGTTTCTCGTTCATTGGTTTCAATGAAAAAACAAATGATCAAAACGTACACGGACCAGTTAAATACTCACAAAATGCCACCTACTGGTAGAGAGGGTAAACATCACTAATCTATCTATCTATCTTTCTTTCTTTATTTCTTTTAAGCCGTTTCAATTTTCGTTTTGAACCAAAAACGGGAAAACGGCGAGAAAAACGTGGTTTTTCGTTTTTGGTTCAAAACGAAAAAACGAAACAACCGCGGTATTTCCGTTTCTCGTTCATTGGTTTCAATTAAAAAACAAACGATCAAAACGTACACGGACTGTACGGAAGTACACAAGCACGATTCTTCAATTGGAACAGCAGCGTACTTCCTTGTTCTACTGTTTGAATGGCAGGTGGCGCCACCTACAGTGTCGATGAATGAACATATAAAATACTTTTAATAAATACATATATTATTGTTATTTTCACATTTTAAATATTTTATACACTATAAATGTGTCCATTATATGTAAATACTAGTGCTGTCAAACGATTAAAATATTTAATCACGATTAATCGCATTAATGTCATAGTTAACTCGTGATTAATCTCGATTAATATCACATTTTTATCTATTCTAAATGTTCCTTGATTTCTTTTTGTACCATTATTTTTCCTCATTTTAATACTCTTATCAACATAGAAAAGTGCATCAGCTTGCTTTGTGTAAATGTTATTTGCATATTTTGGCATATACTGTAGTCTCGGGCTGAACAATTAATCGAAATGTATCTAAATTGCAATTCAAGTTACTGCAATTTCAAGACACAATATTTATAATATAATATTTGTTCAAGCCAAAATATAATTTTAGATGAATTATTAGATTATTACACATCTTATTCTACAGACTGAGCTATGTTGTCAGACAAACAAATCTGTTACAGACTAAACTGTGTGTGTGTGTGCGCGAGCGAGGAGCTGTGTGTGTGTGTGTGTGTGTGTGCGCGAGCAAGGAGCTGTCTGTGTGTGTGCGCGCGAGCGAGGAGCTGTGTGTGTGTGCGAGCGAGGAGCTGTGTATGTGTGTGTGCGCGCGAGCGAGGAGCTGTGTGTGTGTGTGCGTGTGTGTGCGCGCGAGCGAGGAGCTGTGTGTGTGTGCGAGCGAGGAGCTGTGTATGTGTGTGTGCGCGCGAGCGAGGAGCTGTGTGTGTGTGCGTGTGTGTGTGTGTGTGTGCGTGCGTGTGTGTGTGAGGAGCTGTGTATGTGTGTGCTGTAGGAGGTACGAGAGGTACGTAGGTGAAGCAGGAAGTAATGTGTTGTTTACATTAGGTGAATATCACCGTCGCTCTGCATATGTTGAGTTATTCCTCTCATTGTGATAGAGCCTCACAATAATAACAGCGTCTGTGAATCACCCACAGTGTTGTGAATAAAGAGCCATTCTTTAACGCAGACGAAGTCCCGTGGATTAATGTGTTGTTGCCGTAACGAGCTAACCCGAGCTGAAGGAGCTAGCGGAGAAGCACTCGCCATCCGCTCAAAACGGAATGTTTACTCTTTACTTACGGGAGCAGACTACTCTTTGACCGGCTCGCGCAGCGTGTCTGATGTTTTGTTTCCGGTCTAGCTAGATCCGGTATGGTGTTGTATTTGTTCTAACGTTACTAGTTGATACAACATCTTGTGAAAAAAAACTACAAAAAGAGCGTTAATCGCGCGATAAAAAAAATTGACGCCGTTAAAATGGGTTCGCGTTAACACCGTTAATAACGCGTTTAACTGACAGCACTAGTAAATACATATCCAATGACAGTGCAACTGTCACGGTCCACATTTTCATGGCTTCCTGGTTGTCTGTTGTTGTGTCTGCTGCTCTGTGTTTTTCTCTCTTTTTCACCCTGCAGGGGGCGTGGTTGACCCAGTTTCCAAGATGACGCCAGAGATGACTTCCACCTGCGCAGCTCCTGCCCAGCTGTTCCTGACTTATAAGTCCAGCGATCACGCGGGCTTATAAGGCGGAGCTAAGCGTCTCTCTGGTGTCAGTTCCATGTTTTCGCTTAGCTGGTAAACATCTCCACTTACCTCACTGCTAGAAATCTTGACTCCACCCGTACTTACCCCTACTTCCGTGTCCAGGTCACCACGTCTCCTGCCAAGAGAGAAACACGGAGTCTCTGCGGGATTTCCAACCACCCCCGGAATCGCTTCCTCCTGTTCCTCTCCGCTCCCTTCGCCGCCCCCCACGCCAACGAAGCAGTCCTGCCTCTCCTCGACCCTTGTGGACATCCGTATTCCTCTCTCAAACATCTCGAGTGAGTCCGTTCCTTGGGAACACTATACGAACTTTGTGCCACGAAGGAGTCGCTGTGGATGTGGCCCTGCTGCTGTCCGTTCTGTCTATCTCTGTCGCTATTTCATATTCTCTCATGCTAGTGCTCGTATGTAAATAGCACAAATAAAATCTTATTTATATACTTACCTGTGACCTGTCTGCATCCGAGTCCTCCACCTTAAAGTTCTAGGTTTTCCCTTAAAAGGGAAAACGTAACAGTTGGAACTGACCAACAATGGACTCGGCAGACAAGGACTTAGTTAATCAGGCGCTAACAGCTCATGGCGAGGCTATTCGCCAGCACGAGGTCTTGCTAACGGACGTAGCCTCCACTATCAAGGAGCTAGCATACGGCCTCTGTTTTCCCCCCGTTACTCCTGCTATGCCTTCTTCCCAGTCGCCTTCCGTTGCACCTACAATAACCTCCGCACTATCTACACGCGAGCCATTTGTTCCAACCGGAACTGAACAAATGTGCTAGTTTTCTGTTTCAGTGCTCTCTCGTGTTCGACTTACAACCAACCACTTATCCTACTAACGTGCTAAGCTAATGTGCTACATGCTAAGATCGCCTTTGTAGTTAATCTGTTAACTGGTAGAGCAGCTCAGTGGGCCATGGCTTTTCTCCGTAATGAGCACCATCGCTCCATTTCCTACGTGGCTTTTGCGACAGAGTTAGACCGTGTCTTCGACCATACGTTCCATAATAGTAACATTGCTAATCAGCTGCTCTCTCTGAGCAGAGTTATTCCTCAGCCGCCGACTTTGCTGTCAGTTTCCGTATCTTAGCGTCCGAAAGTGGTTGGAACGATGCGGCTCTACGAGCCATATTTCTACGTGGGCTAAATGATGAATTAAGGGATGAATTAGCGACTCGGGACATAGCATTGAGTCCTTAATCGAGTTAGCTATTCGCCTGGACTGTAGGCTCAGAGAGAGGCGACGCGATATACGACAAAACCCACCCGTTCGTGTTCCCGAACTTGCTCTTCTTTCCGTCTCCTCTTCTCCGTCCTTTCCCTCCGCTAACAATGTTAGCATTTCGGAACCCATGCAGCTGGGCCGCACACGCCTATCTAACACGGAGAGACGAGGGCGGTTGCAGTCAGGAGTCTGCATCTTCTGTGGACAACCTGGTCACGTCATCGCAGCCTGTCCCCAGCGCCCAAAAGAGCTCACCAGCACACGCAGGAGTGCTGGTGAGTAGGACCATCTCCTGTCCTGCACCCACTCGTGTTTCGCTGAAGGCCCAGCTTCGCTGGGGTCAAGACATTTTTTCCACCACTTGCCTAGTGGACTCCTGAGCTGATGAGAGCTTTATAGACACTCACCTTGCTGAACAGGCCAGCATCCCGACGACACCACTACCGCAACCGAAGACCATCTCAGACCTCAACGGTAATCGATTGGCAGAGGTTACTCACCGCACCATTCCCCTCCTGATCCTGTCTGAAAACCATGTCGAGGAGGTCCAACTCTTCTTCATTCCTGCGTCCTCGGCGTCGGTGGTCCTGGGTCTTCCTTGGCTGTCTCTACACAACCCATCCTTCGACTGGACCACTGGTCGTCTCTCCAGCTGGAGCATCCACTGTCATTCCCGCTGCCTCAGGTCTGCTCAACCTTCTCCGTCGAAACCTGCTAACGCACAACTCGAGCCTCCCGATCTCACCAGCGTACCCGAGGCTTATCATGATCTGGCTGAGGCGTTTTCCAAGGATCGGGCCCTCTCCTTACCACCTCATCGTCCATACTGCTGTGTTCCAGCACCTAGCGAACGACATTTTGCGTGACATGCTGGACAGGTTCCTCTTCGTATATATGGACGACATCCTGATATTTTTAGAGACCGAAGAGGAACATGTCCAGCATGTCCGCCTAGTGCTTCAGAGACTGTTAGAGAACAAACTCTTTGTCAAAGCTGAGATATGTATGTTTCACTCCCAGTCGGTTCCCTTTCTAGGGTTCATAGTGGAACAAGGCAGCCTCGCTCCAGACCCATCGAAGATCTCTGCGGTTAAGGACTGGCCTACGCCCACCACCCGGAAGCAACTACAACGCTTCTTGGGTTTTGCCAATTTCTATAGGAGATTTATTAAAAGCTATAGTCGCATTGTCGAACCACTTACGAAGCTTACCTCTCCCAAACAGGTGTTCTTGTGGTCCGAAGATACAGAGACTTCCTTCCTCCGCCTCAAGGAGATGTTCACGTCTGCTCCAATCATCTCCCACCCGGATCCTGAACTCCAATTTGTGGTCGAGGTCAACGCATCCGACACTGGGGTGGTGGCGGTCCTCTCCCAGCGCAGCCACGGCGACCAGAAGCTCCGTCCCTGCGCCTTCTTAAGTCGTCGCTTATCCCCCGGGAGAAGAATTATGACGTGGGTAATAAGGAGCTCCAGGCGGTCGTATTGGCTCTCCAGGAATGGCGACACTGGCTGGAGGGGACTGCCCAACCTTTTATAGTCTGGACCGACCACAAAAACGCCTGAACTCCCGACAAACTCGTTGGGCCCTATTCCTAGGTCGCTTCAAGTTTTCCCTGACTTTTCGCCCTGGTACCCGGAATGTTAAGCCCGCTGCACTCTCCTGGCTCTACTCGCCAGACCCTCCGGAGTTGGAACCTGGTCCCATCCTGCCGTCTCCCTGCATTCTCGGCGCTGCTACGTGGCCAGTGGAGGCGAGAGTCCACGAGGCTCAACTAGCCGAACCAGATCCCGGAGGAGGACCACCAGACCGTCTGTTCGTGCCAGAGGTCACTCGTTCTGAGGTTCTTCAGTGGGGTCACTCCTCAAAACTGGTCTGCCACCCTGGGACTGCACGCACTCTCCAGTTCCTGAAACAACGCTTCTGGTGGCCCACCATGTCCCAGGACGTTGCCACCTTCGTCTCGGCATGTCCCACTTGTTCCAGAGGCAAGTCGTCTAACCGCCCACCTGCTGGGCTCCTACATCCCCTCCCCATTCCCCATCGTCCCTGGTCACATATTGCAGTGGACTTTGTTACTGGACTGCCCCCATCCAACAACAATACAACCGTTCTAACTGTCATCGATCGTTTTTCCAAGGCAGTCCATTATATCCCCCTCCCTGCCCTCCCCTCTGCCATGGAAACAGCCGAGACGTTGGTGCAACACGTTTTTCGCATTCATGGCTTCCCTGCCATTGTGTCGGACCGTGGACCTCAATTCTCCTCCCAGGTCTGGAAGGCATTCTGCTCGGCGCTGGGGGCCTCCACCAGTCTGTCTTCCGGGTTACCACCCACAATCTAACGGCCAAACTGAGCGGGCGAACCAAAGCATGGAGGTGGCTCTACGCTGTGTCGCCGCTCGCCACCCTGAAGACTGGAGCTCCTTCTTACCATGGATAGAGTAGCGGTTCCGTCCGTTCATGCCAACATGAAACGATGCCAGGCCTTGTGGCTAGAGGTTAGAGCTTCACTTCTTAAGGCTTCCCAACAATCCCAGAAGCAAGCCAATCGTCATCGCACCCCTACTCCAGAATACTTACCCGGCCAAAAGGTTTGGTTGTCGACTAAAGACCTGCCCCTCCAAGTCGAATCTCGTAAGCTGGCTCCTAAATTCATCGGCCCCTTCCCTGTAGATAAGATCATCAACGCCACCTCCGTCCGTCTCAAGTTGCCACTATCACTGAAGATTCACCCGACCTTCCATGTGTCCCTCCTCAAACCCGTGGTCGAGTCGGAGCCGGATACTTACCTGTGTCCTGTCTGCATCTAGTCCTCCACCTTAAATCCCAGGTTTTCCCTTTAAAGGGAAAACGTAACAGCGACTTTAAAATAAATCTAAAATTCAAAGTTACAATAAATGAAACATTAATATTATACAAAAGTTCACACTGTCAGGTCAAAACGTTTGCAGTAAAAACAAAATGTCAACAACAAATCTATCGATCACACCAAGTATGTAATGACGGAGCCGTCTGAGCCTGCGGATCATTTCATCAGGACAGGCTGATGTAACTCTGCTCTGTGCCGGGCACTGTGCGCGCCGAGCGTCCACAGAGGCGGAGCTGATCACCTCCGACAGCGCCGTTGTCAAACTATAAATACGTCATATCTTATTACACAAACCACATGTTTGGATTCTAAATGACTAAATTCTCGCCTCAAATGATTTCAAAACTCCGTTCCCGGACACAGAAGGTTTATTTTCAGGTTTATATTTGTATTTTATCCTGCTATGTTCCGCCGAAATGCATTCTGGGATATATGGCTTTCCCAAGTACGCTCAAGTGACCACCCGATGCATACTTGGTAAAATGGGCGGAGCGAGAACAGGGTATGAGAACTGTACTCGCTGCTTGCGTTCTTGAGAAATGGAACAGAACTAGGACTGAGGCTGATGACGTTTTCACAAGTACGGGAGTACGCAAGTACGGACAAGTACGCACAAGTATGGATATTGAGAAACGGCCATAGACCCTAAAAGTAATCCCTCGAGCCCTGTTTTCAAACGTCCGTCTATTAGCGCAGGAATATGCTGCACAATGATCTGGCATCGTATTGCTTCCGCTGCTCAACTAATAGTAGAATGACTGGTCCAAGATGACGGCCACATTTCTTGCGCCCCAGCAGCCAATGCGGCGTCTACTATTATAAGTCTATGCATGTACACGCTGAGCAGGTCCTGTCCTGAACATGTCTGCAAACAATGACCTCCCAACAGGAAGTGGACCACCCATAACAGGAAGTAAAGCCTAACATTGTCTGATCTTTCCAAAACTTGACATGTGAGACAAGTGAACTTCCCTGAACACGTTTACAGAAAGAGCCGGCAGTATAGGCAAATGCTAGGGGTGCCGTCATCCGCGGGGGGGGGCACCGAAAACGGGGGGGGGGAAATTATTATTATTTTATTTTTTTATAATATTGTAGTAACTCAGACGAGAAACAAGTAGATGAGGAAACACTGCTTTACTTCATAGAACTGTAGCAAAAGGCAGGCAGTGTACATGTCACGTACATAGCATGGAGCTGGTCTGAAAAATAAACAAAACCTCGCTTGCTCTACATGTATATTGCGGTACACCAGACCCACTGCACCACCTTGTGGAACTTCACGTTACTACATCCCTCCCCCTTAAGCAGGCTCTATGTATCCAACAGAACATGAAACATTACCACTGCATGAAAACCCAGATTATCGGCGCCGCTCATGCCAGATAACTGCCCTGAACGCCCCGACGTTCGCCTGTTCCCCATAACGCCCGATCATTGCTGGTAACGTACGGGGGGGGGGTCGCGGGGGAGGGGGGTGCAGGGGCCGCCCGCCCGCGAACCCCCGCTAGGTGCTAACGGCTCTAATTAGCATATCAATGTAGCGATCGTCATACCTGCTCTGACTGACACACAGTTCCACAGTAAAATCCTGTGATTGGACAGCAAACGCCTCACTCATTAGTCACCTTTGGAACACATGGTCATTTGCCCCTCCCATTTTTAATAATGATTATAATAATATAGATATTAATAATATTATTAATGACACTACTACTAATTATTCTTATTGCTATTATTATATAGTGATAACTCCACTTCCCAATAGAGAATAAGAGACATTAGAAAGTACATATAGAAAGTGAAGCTTTATTTCAGAAAACAAAAAAACAAATAACAAACATGCTTTATGAAAAATCTCTCTTGGCTGCTTCAGGGTCAGAAGTTGGAGCAGGTCTTGCAGAGAGTGCCCCATTATGCAGCCTTCTGTGGTGGGTTGTTCAGTACTCTGGGTCCCTCTCTAGCCTCTCTTGTTGAAGGATGGAGGCTGAATATCCACCCAGCTTCTCCATCAGCTGAGCCATCAAATCAAATCACATTTTATTTTAATTTTTAATTTTAATTTAAAGCCCACAATTACAAAACACAGTTTGTCCTCCATCCTCCTCATCAGACATCAGGTCAATTGTGATGCCCCTGCAGAAGTCCATCTCATCCTTGGTTAAAACAGCCCTCCTCGCTTCCAGCAGCTGGAAACACAAGTAGTACAATTAGTGCTGCTCCATTTGCGTATATATACACACACATATGTATGCATTTGTCTAATTAACCAGTTAGTTTAGTAAAATGTCACAATTAGTACTTAGTATTAAGGTCAAGAAAAAACATTTTTAAATCATGCACTGATTTCAATCGTACCCTCTTTCTTCTCTGTCTGCTCCGGGCTGCACCTGATTGGGCCTCAAGGTCTGGCTGACTTTATCTGTTCATATGTAAGTTCTTCTGGAGTGTCTCATAGTGTCTTACATGCCGCTGACAAAAAGAGATGCAACAGGCATTAATATATATATATATATATATATATTTTAAAAAACACCACAAACAAGACCATTTTTTAGATTAAAGTTACTTACATATAAAGACTCCAGAGTCTACTCCCCACACTTCCGGCCTTGCAGAGAGAGTTTCCACTAAATGTAAAGTCACAGCAGAATTGTGGGGTGAGTCAAGCTGAGTCTGTCCGCAAATAAAAAATACAGTCAGGTCAGATACATTGACTTATACTCCTACATAAAATGTCACGTTTTTTTTCTTTAAAATCTTACCCTTGTATGGAGTCATAGCGCCTGTCGTTTCCCTCTGAGTTATGAAAACGAGAGAAACATATTTACTGCAATTTTGGGATTGTGCACCCCTCTTTTCCTCTTCAAATCAGAACAGCCATGGTTTGTTGCTCTGGATCCACAGCTGCTTCCTCCAGAGACACCAGTCTGACTGTGGAGAACAACATCCTCCACATCCAGCAATGTCCTGTCCTGTGTGATGGTGGTGCCACTTTGCTGCATTGTCTCAGTATGATGTCTCTCTGTTTTCTCTGATGTCTGTTGATGCATCAGAATCTGGTCCATGTGTCTCTTGACTACACTCCCATCACCAAGCATCACTTTATAGGATACTGGTCCTGTCACTGCCTCTATGACTCCCAGGATCCACTTGGGCCCAAAACTGAAGTTCCGGGTCAGCACTGACTCTCCCACTTTGAACCAGCGTGCCTTTGCCTTGATGTCATGATCTCTGGTTTGTCGTTCTTGTTTCTTCAGCACCTTCCTGTTCAAATCCGGATAGATTAGATCCAGTGTGCAACGCGGCTTTCTCCCTAAAAGTAATTCTGCTGGTGATAGACCTGTCGTAGTCTGAGGGGTTACTCTGTAGCCAAATAACACTCTGGCCACCTTTTCTGTCAGTGTGCCTTCCTTACATTTTCTCATCATCCGCCTGAGCCTGAGACCGGCATCCTTTAGCTGCTGCAACACCTTGGTCAATGTCTGGAGATGTTCTTGGTCATTTTTTCCTGTAAGAAGTATATCATCCAAGAATATATCCACATGAGGGATTCCCTGCAGCAGACCCTCCATTGTCCGTTGAAAGATTGCTGGGCTGGAAGACACTCCAAAAGGTAACACCTTGTAAGTGAAAAAGCCTTTATGTGTGTTTATAGTCACATACTTTTTTGCGTCTTCATCCAAGGGAATTTGGTGATATGCGTGACTTAGATCCAATTTTGTGAACTTCTGTCCACCTGACAAGCTGGCAAACAAATCCTCAATCTTGGGAATAGGATACTGCTCTAGTTTTGACACTAGATTCACTGTCAGTTTGTAGTCCCCACACAGCCTCACTGAGTCGTCTGGTTTAAGGACAGGAACTACAGGCGCTGCCCACTCGGCATACTTAACCTGTTCCACTATGTCCTGAGCTAAGAGACGGTCTAATTCTGCCTCCACCCTTCCTCTCATTGCATATGGAAAAGGCCTGGCTTTAAAAAACCTGGGGGTTGCTTCCTTGTCCACATCTTAGCTGGGAGCCCATTAAATCTCCCCAACTCCTCTTTGAAAACCTCTTCATGTTTCCCGAGTACCTCCTCTAAGGTCTCCTCTCTGATATGGTGAATGTGAGGTTCTGCTCTCCACTGTAAGCCTAGCTCTTTTATCCAGCCGCTGCCTACTAAACTAGGGCCTGTACCTGTCACTACTACCACAGGTAGGTTTATTTCCGAATTGTTTTTTTTCTGCACCTTGTCCCTAGCTGCTCCCAAAACATTAACAGTGTGTCCTGTTTACGTTCTAAGTCTGACTCTGCATGGTTGTAGTTTTGGTACCTCTTCCCTCCATAGAGTTTTGTACACAGAGTGATTCATTACTGTCACCCCACATCCTGAGTCAACTTCAAATCGTATGTCTGTATCATTTACTCTCAATGACTCTACAAACGGCTCTTCTGTTGGTATTTCCAACACAGTCAGAGTGTACAGTGTAAACATTACTTCATCTGTGTCTGTCTCATCTGTACCCTCTGCCCCTTGACTAACATAGTTAGCAAATTTCTCATCAGACGTAAGTCTGACTGCCCACCGAACTGAGCAAAATTGCTTTCTGTTGACCAACCTCTGTTATCTTGTTAGCGTCAAAACAATGTTGAAGAATCTTGCAATATTCCTCCCATGTCTGAGTCCGGTTATCAAACGGAGCCGTACTCCAGACCATAGCCACCGACATTTTTCCCGCTAGCTTGTATTCTATGGAGGACCATACCTGACATATCAATAAATAAATAAATAAATGCATAAATAAATAAATACATTCATAAATAAATAAATACATTAATAAATGCATAAATAAATACAGGAATAAATAAATAAATGCACCATAAATGCATAAATACACAAATAAATGCATAAATAAATAAATAAATACAGAAATAAATAAATAAATATAGAAATGCATAAATAAATAAATGCTTTATATTTATTTCTACATTTCTGTTCACCTACATTTATTTATTTCTGTTCACCTACATTTATTTATTTCTACATTTCTGTTCACCTACATTTATACATTTATTTATTTCTGTGTCCGTATGTTAATGAGGTAGGAGGTCCTAACCTCAGTCAGACAGTATGATTGGTTACAGGAGTGTGCTCGATTTGGGTCTACTACTTCTGCCTGTGGCGCTGATTCCTGCTACACCGGGGATAGGGGTTGTTATAGCCCCGTCAAAAATCTGTGTAGCCCCAGTAAAGCCCCTCAAGCATTTTATTTTATATTTTATAAAATATAGAATATATAAATTTATATATTTTCTAAGTTAAAAAAAAAACATTTAATAAGTTCACAAGTCTGGACAGCAGGATCACCTTTTCGTGCACAGCTTTCTCAACCTCCGTGATCATGAACTTTATGTGTTTGTGAGACTTCAACTTTTTTACTCGTAATTTTTGTCGAGGTGCGCACGTGTTAACTAAAAAGATCAGCTCATCTGATGCATCTGTTATTCCCTTAATTACAGCGCTAAAGTGTCTTCTAAAGAAAGAATGAGACCACGGAGTAAAAACAATGAAATGTGCGCTCTTGAGAATCTGTTTACTTAGATAGACTTGGATCCCCTGTATTTCATCGCGACTGTAATTGATCCTCGTCATAAAGAGCATTATGTACATGTGTCATATATGGATGTGGGGATGAAACTGCGCACAGAGAAATTATATATTTCATCCATACAAAAGGGTCCGCTTACAGCGGCGCACAATGCAGGAGAGAGAAGTGCAGAGTCAGCAGGGGCGGTGCGCAGAAAAAAAAGGTCTGCACCAGATGAGAGACACCCTCTATAATTGCAATGCCTTGACTTTGGTGATGTCAGTACACACAGTCCCAGCCATAACAACAAAAATATATTAAAAAATAAATAAATAAAATAAAATAAATGTTACGAAATTGACACAATAATTAATTTCGGTTTTTCAGTTTTTTTCCATTTTGAGTTACTTGCCCTTACTTCATGAGTCACCATAATGATCCTTCAAAAAGCCTCCAAATGCCCCATTTTACCACAAATTTTCAAAAGCTCTGCATGCCCGGCAATGAGGGCAAGGCGGGGGACAAACCTTTTTCAAAAAAATCCTAGCTAAAAGCCTGGCCGTGGGTGTCCTGCCAGATTTCCGGGCGGTGTGTCTAAAGACGTCGCAACAGCGGGAAATTTCGCCGATGTCGCGAAAAGCGTAATGTAAAGTGGGCCTTAGTTATTGCCATCAAAATAAAAAGAAAAATATGTATTTAGCAAATAACTTAATCATGGACAAAAATGACTGATATAATAAATATATTTATTAGGGCTGTAAAGTCGACACGCTCTGGCTTGACCAAAATTGTGATTGGTCGACTAATTTCTTTCTTTATTTTTTATGGTTAATTTCATTAGGAGGAACGTTGTTACGTTTCGGTTAAAGGAAACATAGAAATTATAATAGGAGGACCCGAATGCAGACAGGACAGAGGCAGGTAAGTAAAAGTATTCTTTTATTAACTACCAGGTGTTTACAAGCGGCATAGGAAATGACCACACGAAGGTAAGTTAAAGTGAACGAATACAACTGAGCCAGGATCCGCTACAGCTCTCTCGTGGCAACACAGTCTGTCTTGTGTTCCAGGTGGAACGAACTCACTCAGGATGTAATGGAGGAGAACGTAAGTCCTAGAGTCCTTTATGGTTATATCATTAAGGCCACGATAGTCAATGCACGGTCGGAGAGTCCCGTCCTTCTTGGACACAAAAAAGAATCCCGCCCCCACTGGTTAGGAGGACGGCCTGATGAGCCAAGTCACCAGAGACTGGGTTATGTAGTCCTCCATGCTTTGACGTTCGGCTCGAGATAAATTATACAGACGCCTCGATGGTAGTGTGGCCCCAGGAAGAAGATCTATGGCGCAGTCGTACGGGCGATGTGGTGGTAGCGAAAGCGCACGGCCCTTGGAAAAAACCTCAGCGAGGTCATGGTACGCCGCTGGAACACCGGTGAGGTCAGGAGGTTCGGGGTTGATGTCTGGAGGTCTAGGAGAAGAAGGTCTGGCGGATCTGAGGCAGTGAGAGTGGCAGTAGACGCTCCAACTGGAGAGTTGACCAGTGGACCAGTTGAAGACCGGGTTGTGGCAAGCCAGCCAGGGAAGCCCCAAGACGATCGACGCTGATGAAGCAGGGATGTGGAACAGCTGGACCTCCTCCACATGGTTACCAGACAGGACCATGGTGATGGTGTCGGTACGGTGAGTCACCTCGGCGAGTAGATTTCCACATTCGGAGATGGTCTTGGGCTGGTCCAACGGGATAGTTGGAATCCCCGCCTGCTCAGCCAGAAGAGTGTCTATGAAGTTATCGTCGGCTCCTGAGTCGACGAGACAAGTGAGGAACAACTTCTCTTCTCCCCACTGAAGTTGTCCTGGAAGCGAGACTCTGATGGGTGCAGGAACAGAAACCGCTGTACTCACCAGCACTCCTGCGTGCGCTGGTAAGCTTGCTCTTTTGGGCGGATGAGGCACGGAGATGTCCAGTGAGACCACAATAGATGCAGGAACCAGACTGCAGTCGGCGTCGTCTCTCCGTGGATGATAGACGGGTGCGGCCCAGCTGCATAGGATCACTATTATTATTTTGACTAGGAGTGGGTGATTTAAACGGCGGAACAGTAGAGACGGGGAAGTGAGAAACATTGGTCGAACGACAAGGAGAAGAACGCCGTCTATAGCGTCGCCTCTCCTTAAGTCTGCAGTCTAGATGAATGGCTAGGTCTATTAGAGCGTCGAGACTAGGTGTCCGTCTCGAGTGGCCAATTCGTCTCTTAACTCATCGTTTAACCCACGTAAGAAAATAGCTCGAAGTGAGGTGTCGTTCCACCCACTCTCTGAAGCACAAATCCGAAAATCCACCGCGAAATCTGCCGCCGAAGAACTGCCCTGTCATAACGCGAGTAGCCGATTAGCAATGTCATATTCTTGAAAGGAATGATCAAAGACTCGGTTTAACTCGGTGGCGAAGGCAGAGTAGGAAGTTGGACGTGAATCAACATTACGAAAAATGGCCGCGGCCCACTGAGCGGCTCTCCCGGAGTAGATTGACGACAAACACTATCTTTGCGTGGTCAGACGGATAAGTAGCCGGTTGTAAGTCAAACACCAGAGAGCATTGAAACTAAAAGCTTGAGCTTTTGTTCAGTTCCCCCGAAAAGCATTCGGGAGTCGGAACAAATGGCTCATGGGGGCGCATAGCAGGTCGGAGTGGCGAAGCTACCGGAAGAGACTGAGGAGACGGAGGAGTTGGTGAAGCGGAGGACTGAAGCGGCCCGAGGCTAGCTGTTAGCATCTTCATAGCGTTAGCAACATCTACTAGCAAAGCCTCGTGGCGGCTAATCGCTTCACCGTGTGCGATGAGCGCTTGCTTAAAGCTGTCTCTGTCTGCTGGGTCCATGGTTGGTCAGATCCAACTGTTACGTTTCTGTTAAAGGAAACGTAGAGATTATAATAGGAGGACCCGAATGCAGACAGGACAGGGGCAGGTAAGTAAAAGTATTCTTTTATTAACTACCAGGTGTTTACAAGCGACATAGGAAATGACCACACGAAGGTAAGTTAAAGTGAACGAATACAACTGAGCCAGGATCCACTACAGCTCTCTCGTGGCAACACAGTCTGTCTTGTGTTCCAGGTGGAAAGAACTCACTCAGGATGTAATGGAGGAGAACGTAAGTCCTAGAGAGTCTGTGGCGAAGCAGCTGCTTCGTGTGGAATGGAGATGACGAGCAAGCTGGAGACACAACAGGTGGAAGCAATCCCGGAAGAATGGAATCCGCAGTAGAGTCGGTGTTGTTCTCAGCAGCAGGAGACGTGGAGACCTGAGAGGAAGGTTCAGGTAAGTAACCAGGTCGGAGTCAAAGTTTCTACAAGCTAGGTAAGTGTACGTCTTTACCAGCGGAGTGAAAACATGGATCTGACACCAGAGAAGTGCGAAGCCCCGCCTTATAAGTCCGCGTGATCGCTGATCAGGAACAGCTGGGCAGGAGCTGCACAGGTGGAGTCATCTCTGGTGTCATCTCTGGTGTCATCTGAGGAACTGGGTCAACCACGCCCCCTGCTGAGAGAGAGAACAACCACCAGAGCGCAGCAAAGGACAAAACAAACTAAAAGCAGAAAAGTGGAAAGTGTAATGGATCGTGACAAACGTACCAAGTATAATATGGGTGTTTTACCATGTTTCACAGGTAACAGCCTGTCTTCAGAGAACACCCCCCTTGTTTTCCACTATTTTGGTTCAGCTCCGTGGCTCATGAGCGACAGACAGATTAGCGTTGCCGTTAATTAGACGTGAATTTTGAGCTTTTCCTGTTAGGCTACAGTCAGTCCTCCTGTCACATCCATGTCAAAAACATCAGCAGTGTGGCAGCATTTTTCAAAAGTAGATGAAGGTTAAAAAAAAAAAAAAAAAAGTTAAACACAAACTTTGCAGGTGACAGTTTGCTTTACTACAAAACAGATCTATTACAAACATGGCATATCGTTTAAAAATGCTAAGCTAAGGTTGCTCCGACCGTTTTGAGTATGAACATTATTATTACATTATTATTATACAATTATTAGCAAATTTCAATGTTTTAGTCTAATAATCGTTGATTGGTTTTATAACTGCAGGCGCACCTGTCCACAACAGCAGCAGCGTCCAGCGGTGTTTGTGTCTCAGCCGTGAAGCTGAGCTCCTCTGTTCAGTCTCGCTCTGTATTCCTCAACAGTTATTGTGCTGATATTACTACTTATTTTTGGATATCACGGGCTATGGTATTGCGCAGCTGAGCGTAATGCTGTCAGAGCCATCAGACTCTGTTGAACTCCAGCCGCTGCAGGTGTTTTCAAAATAAGAGCCTTGTTATGTCATTCTGAAAACTGGGTCAACCACGCCCCCTGCAGGGTGAAAGAGAGAGAGGGAGAACATGGAGCAGCAGACAATAACAAACAATACGGAAACCATAAAATGTGGATCGTGACAGTACCTCCCACTCAAGGGGCGCCACCTGCCCCAAGACAGGAGCATCAGGGTGATCACGGTGGAAATCCTGGATCAGGGTCTGGTCCAAGAGCGGAGGTAGGTAGCCCAGGGAAGCCATAAATGGGGAGACGCCAGTAGAGGCAGAAGTGAGGGAGTTATGTGCGTACTCTATCCATGGTAGGAAAGAGCTCCAGTCTTCAGGGTGGTGAGCGGCGACACAACGTAGAGCCACCTCCATACTTTGGTTAGCCCTCTCTGTTTGGCCGTTAGACTGTGGATGGTACCCTGACGATAGGCTGACGGAAGCCCCCGGTGCTGAACAAAAAGCCGTCCAGACATGGGAGGAGAATTGAGGACCACGGTCTGAAACAATGTCAGTAGGGAAACCATGGATTTGGAAAACGTGTTGTACCAACGTCTCGGCTGTTTCCATGGCGGAGGGGAGGGCGGGGAGGGGGATATAATGGACAGACTTGGAAAAACGGTCTATGACAGTCAGAACAGTTGTGTTGTTGTTGGAGGGGAAGTCCAGTAACGAAATCAACTGCAATATGTGACCATGGGCGATGGGGGATGGGGGAGGGGATGGAGTCCCGCAGGTGGGCGGTTTGATGATTTGCCTCTGGAACAGGTGGGGCACACCGAGACGAAGGTGGCGACGTCCTGGGAAATGGTGGGCCACCAGAAGCGTTGTTTCAGGAACTGGAGCGTGCGTGCAGAACCAGGATGGCAGACCAGCTTTGAGGAGTGACCCCATTGAAGAAAACCCTGAGTGGGTAGCTTCTGGGACGAATAGACGGTCGGTGGTCCTCCTCCGGGATCAGGTTCGGTCAGCTGGGCCTCGCGGACTCTTGCCTCCACTGGCCACGTAGCAGCGCCCAGAATGCAGGAAGGAGGCAGGATGGTCCCAGGTTCCAACTCCAGAGGGTCTGGTGAGTAGAGCCGGGAGAGTGCATCGGGCTTAACGTTCCGGGTACCAGGGCGGAAAGTCAACAAAAACTTGAGGGGGCCTAGGAACAGGGCCCAACAAGCTTGGCGAGAGTTCAGGCGTCAGGCGTTCTGGAGGTAGGCCAAGTTTTTGTGGTCGGTCCAGACTATGAAAGGCTGGGCGGTCCCCTCCAACCAGTGTCGCCATTCCTGTAGGGCCAGGACGATCGCCATGAGCTCCTTATTCCCCACGTCATAATTCTTCTCCGCGGGAGATATGCCAAACGGCATAACCAGGTATTCGAAGTGTCCCATGGGTGTGTTAAACGCCGTCTTCCACTCGTCCCCCTCTCTGATACGAACCGAGTGATATGCGTTCCGTAGGTCGAGTTTGGAGAAGATTCTTGCTTTGCTGAGAGGATTAAAGGCGGCGTCCAGAAGAGGAAGGGCGTAACGATTCTTCACTGTTATGTAATTTAGTCCACGATAGTCAATGCAAGGGCGAAGGGATCCATCCTTCTTCTCCACAAAAAAAAACCCCAGCCCCTACTGGAGAAGACGAGGGGCAAATGAGACCTGTAGCTAGGGACTGGTTGATATAGTCCTCCATACTTTGACGTTCGGTGCGGAAGAGGTTGTAGAGTCTTCTGGACGGGAGAGTAGCGCCAGGAAGGAGGTCTATGCCGCAGTCGTATGGACGATGAGGGGATAAGGAGAGGGCCCGGTCCTTAGAGAACGCCTCAGCTAGGTCATGATAAACCTCGGGAACGCTGGAGAGGTCAGGTGGCACCGGTGGGACGTTGGCAGGTCTCTGTGGAGAAGGTTGAGCGGACCTGAGGCAGTGGGAATGACAGTGGAAGCTCCAGCTGGACAGATGACCCGAGGACCAGTCGAATGAGGGGTTGTGCAGAGACAGCCAAGCAAGACCCAGGACCACAGAAGCAGAGGAGGCCGGAATGAGGAAAAGTTGGACCTCCTCGACGTGGTTCCCAGACAGGACCAGGGTGAGGGGAATGGTGCGGTGAGTAACCTCTGCCAATAGATTGCCGTTGAGGTCTGAGATGGTCTTGGGTTGGGGTAGAGGTGTCGTCGGAATGCCAGCCTGTTCAGCCAGATGAGTGTCGATGAAGCTTTCATCAGCTCCGGAGTCCACCAGGCAGGTGGTGGAGAAACAGTCTTGGCCCCAGCGAAGTTGGGCCTTCAGTGAGACACGGGTGGGTGCAGGACAGGAGATGGTCCTGCTCACCAGCACTCCTGCGTGTGCTGGTGAGCTCAGGCTTTTGGGCATTGGGGACAAGCTGCAATGACGTGACCAGGTTGTCCACAGTAAATGCAGGCTCCAGACTGCAACCGTCGTCGTCTCTCCGTGGGGGATAATGGTGTTTGACCCAGCTGCATGGGTTCGGAAATGCTAACGCTGTTAGCAGAAGGAAAAGACGGAAAAGAGGAGACGGGAAGACGAGTAGGTTCGGGAACACGAACGGGTGGATTAAGTGGTCTATCAACTCGCCTCTCTCGGAGCCTACAATCTAGACGAATAGCTAGTTCAATTAACAATTCCAGATGGGGTGCTATGTCTCGAGTAGCTAGTTCGTCCCGTAATTCGTCTGTTAACCCACGTAGAAAAATGGCTCTTAGAGCCGCATCATTCCAGCCACTCACGGAAGCTGACGGAAAAGTCGGCGGCGGAAGAGTTACCCTGTTTCAACGAGAGTAACTGATTAGAAATGTCACTGTTATGAAAAGTGTTGTCAAAAACCCGGTTTAACTCCGTAGAGAACGTAGCGTAGGAGATGGAGCGATGGTGATCGTTACGGAGGAAAGCCGTGGCCAACTGAGCGGCTCTACCGGTCAACAGATTGACTACGAAGGCGATCTTAGCATGGTTTGTGGGATACGTGGTTGGTTGTAGGTCAGAGACTAAGGAGCATTGAAACAGGAAGCTAGCACATTTGTTCAATTCCCCCGAAGCGTTGGAACAAACGGTTCGCGTGTAGTTAGCGCGGAGGCTAACGTGGGAGTAACTGGAGGCGAAGGAGCTGGAAGCGAGACAGGAGAGACGGAAAGCAGCAGCGGTTGAATGCTAGCTGTTAGCTCGTGAATCGCGGAAGCTACATCCTTTAGCAGGACCTCTTGTCGGCGTATAGCCTCGCCATGAGATGCTAAGGCTTGATGTATTAAATTCCTGTCTGCCGGGTCCATAGTTGGTCAGTTCCAACTGTTATGTTTTCCCTTTAAAGGGAAAACCTAGAATTTTAAGGGTTGGACCCGAATGCAGAGCAGAACACAGGTAAGTATATATAATAATAATATTTATTAATAACAAATGTATATATATATATATATATATATATATATATATATATATATATATATATATATATATGAATACACATGCTAGCAAGAGTGAAGGTGCGATAGTGACAGAAAGAGTATAGATAGCAGCAGGGCCAGATCCTCAGCGACTCCTTCGTGGCAACAAAGTTCGTATGTCGTTCCCAAGGAACGGACTCACTCGAGATGTTCAGCGAGAGGGGTCCGATTGTCCACGAGGGTTGAGGAGAGGAGAGGCGAGGCTGCTTCGTCGAGGTGGAAGAGACGAACGCAGCGGAGAAGAACAGGAGGAGGCGATTCCGGAGGTGGTTGGAAATCCGCGGAGACTCCGTGTTCTTCTCTCAGCAGGAGATGTGGTGACCTGGAGACGGAAGTTGAGGTGAGTACGTGGGAAGTCAAAGTTTCTAATAGCGAGGTAGAGTAAGCGTTTACCAGCTAAGCGAAAACATGGAACTGACACCAGAGATACGCGTAGCTCTGCCTTATATGCCCGTGTGATCGCTGATCAGGAGCAGCTGGGCAGGAGCTGTGCAGGTGGAAGTCATCTCTGGCGTCATTCTGGAAACTGGGTCAACCACGCCCCCTGCAGGGTGAAAGAGAGAGAGGGAGAACACGGAGCAGCAGACAATAACAAACCATAAAATGTGCAAGCCTCTTTTAATTTGAAAAGAGCCGCACCCGTAAAGCACCCCCGATTAGTCGATTTTTAGTCGAAATTTCAGGGCTTTAGTCGACCAAGAGTTTCTTTGGTTGATTACAGCCCTAATATTTATCAGCAAAATATATCAAGTTCTAACCTGATATTTTAAAAAAAAACACAATGAAAGTATGTTTTAAAACTAGGGCTGTCAAAATTAACGCGTTAACGCAGGGTGATTTCCCACAATTCATACACAATTCTACCCGCTCTCCACTACTCGTCGCTTATGGCCGAGATCGGAAGATGGAGAATGTACATGACGATGCTGTTGGCCCTCTGGATGGAAAGTTCGAGTATGAACAAAACAAAGATGGAACGCTTAATAAACACGCAGTGATTTGCACACACTGCAAGAACGAGTTTTAGTTTCACCGAAGCACTTCGAGCCTAAAGTACCATCTCAACTCTAAGCATGCGTTTGTTGGGGCTTCAAGTTCTGGTGCAAGTCCGGGCTTGCTTCAGACTACGCTCACTGAACGCAGGGGAATAAGTAAGTCTCTCTCTGACAACTTGACTAACACGATTTCCAAATGGATTGCAAGAGCCTGTCGGCCGATTAATATTTTCCAGGACAAAGGCTTCGCAGAAGTGTTAAAAGTTGCGTCCCACGACACATTCTACAAGCCACCGTCAAGAGGCACAGTAATGACTAAAATCCACGAGCTCTATGAAACTGAAAAGAAAAAGAAAGTAGAGGAGTTGGCTGCAGTGGAATATGTCGCTCAAACAGGAGCCCACTGGACCTCTGTCAGTAATAACACCATTACCTGGGTGTAACTGCACATTATATCACTAAAACATGGGAACTGAAGTCATTCGTGAACGACAATGAAAACAGAAGAGCGTCACTTTGCAGGGGCATGTGCAGAACAGTTCCTAACAGTAGCGCGCAAGTGGGAAATTGAAGGAAAACTCACAATATAGGGACCGACAGTGCACGCAACATGACAGCTGCAGCTAGACTATTGCCTTTTGAGCACATGCCTTGCATAGCTCACATTTTACAGAGAAGCATCACAGTGAGCCTCACTGACAGCGGATTTGGGAATGCATTGGCCAAGTGTCGCAAAATTGTCGGTCACTGTCCTGGCAAACGCCGCGGAGCTTCAAGCACAGCAAGCGGCACTTGGACAGCAGCAGGAGCCGCTGATCCAGGACATTTTAACGCGCTGGAATTCGACGTTGGAAATGGTCAAGCGTCTGAAACGCAACCAAGCAGCAATACAAGCACCCCTGGACCAACAGCATCACAAACTCGTTATGCTGTCACCACCAGAATGGGATAAGCTGCAGAGACTGGAAACTCTTCTAGAGCCCTGTAGGTAAGTAATCCACATTTAATTTTTAGTAGGCCTATAGGTTTCAATAATATTTAATTCATTACATTGAAATGATATGTTACAAATTACCTTTTTGTAAACATACCAACTTGTGTTCTAATAACTTACTGATGACTCTCTCTCTCTCTATTTTATTCGACTGCAGGTATGTAACTGAGCTCCTGGGTGGGGAGGCCTATGTCTCCTGCTCTGTGACCTACACAGGTGATCGCACAACTGGGCGGCTACAGCTTTTTCTAAAATCTTTGAAATAAAAGGGAGGTTTGAGATCGGTCTATAGTTACTCAGAATGCTAGTGTCGAGAGAAGGCTTTTTAAGTAATGGCTTAATTACTGCCATCTTAAAGGCCTTTGGGACGCAGCCGCTCAGTAAAGACATATTTACTTGATCTAGTAAGATATTATCAACTTGTGGTTGGTAATATGTTCAATGTATACATCTGCATTCTGTCATTTATCTTTCCATTCCTACAAAAATTTAAAGAGAACATGAGAATTTTCTGGCATATTTACGAATGGTAATTAATCGTGATTAATCCACAGCTACCCTGTGATTAATCTGATTTAAAATTTTAATCTTTTGACAGCCCTATTTAAAACATAATTTCCTTACCACCACAGCCCTGGTTGGTAGGAGCCACTCCTTCTCCAGGTCCACCTTGGAAAAACAACAAAACAAATCAAGAAGCTGAATGAGCTGTATGTTTTTCCACACTTAATTCCCTTCTACACCTTTAAAACGTACATGTTGAATATGGAATACAAAGTTTGATGTCATGGCAACAAACACTACACATTGTTCACACCCACGCAGGCACACACATATTTATCCAATTAAAAATAACACTGCAACAAACTGGATTACATATTAAACAAAACAACAATAATAAATGCATCACTGGAATTATATTATATCACTGGAATACATATTTAAGTAATAATTTAATGCTGTATTTACTTAATGACACATTTATGCATTACATTCCAATTGATCTGAATCTGAATACTTTATCAATACTTTACCGGGGGTAAATTTGTTACAGATGCTCCGCCCAAAGTAGGTAAGAAATACAGCATGAGGAAACGAGAGCTAGATAGAAATAATACAGTCAAATAGGCAATACATCCATCCATCCATCATATCCTCCACCAGAGGGTCACGGGGGTGTTGTGCCTATCTCAGCTGACATTGGGCGATAGGCGGGGTACACCCTGGAAAGTTCGCCAGTCCATCGCAGGGCCACATATAGAGACAAACAACCATTCACTCAAACCTACGGTCAATTTAGAGTGACCAATTCACCTAATCCCCATTTCGCATGTTTTTGGACTGTGGGAGGAAGCCGGAGAACAAGGCCAGAACCCAGAGAAAACACACGCACACACGGGAGAACATGCCCTTGTTCCGAAAGTTGTTCCAAACGGGGCTCGAACCCAGGAACCCGGGTCTTCTTGCTGCAAAGGCGAGAGTGCTAACCACTACACCAACCGCGGGCCCGTAAATACAATAAAATTAAATAAAATATACAATTAAATAATACGATAAAGTGGACAATCTGGAAACATATACAATATACAGTGAATGTTAGTGTTGAAAAGAAGTGAAATGAGAATGAGTTATCGTTTATTTTGAATGTATAAAGAGTCTGATCAGAGGGAGGAGTTGTACAGGTTAATGGACACGGGCAGGAATGACTTCCTGTGGCACTCAGTGGTGCATTTACGAGCAATTAGGTCTCTGGCTGAAGGAGCTTCTCTGTTTGACCAGAGCGTTGTGGAGAGGCTGAGAGCCAGAGCCATACTGCAGTATCGCCCACACCATCGACAGCATCCTCCTGTCTGACACTGCTGTCAGAGTGTCCAGGTCCACCCCCACAACGTCACTGGCCTTTCTGAGCAGTCGAGCCTGTTGGCACCTGCTACCTGCACCTGCTGAGATTGTGTGGGGCTGGGTCCAAAAGTCCAGTTGCGCCTGATGGGTAACGGTGTTCCAGGCAGCTATTAACACATGATGTTAGATGTCAGTAAAATGAAGCTCACAACCTAGTGTTTTGGTTTTAATACGTTATGCTTTGTTCAAAGGGAAATGTGTCGAGTATGCTGCAAGGGTTTTAAATAATAATAATAATAATAATAATGCATTATATTTAAGGCGCCTTTCAAGACACTCAAGGTCGCCGTACAAAAAAAAAAAAATACAAGGTAATAGCAACGGGTAGGGGGTTAAAGAGTCAGACGGAGTAGGCCTGTTTAAAAAGGTGGGTTTTCAGGTGGGATTTGAAGATGGCAAAATCCCACCTGAAACTGTCATGTAAATGACTAAACTGTCAGAAGGAACATACTTCTGCAGTTGTTCTGGGCTCTCCGGTCGGTGCAGTTGCCCGAGTCACCTACAAACAAAACAAATCAAAAGGCTTTTAGTGACACAATATACTCAGTTGATATTAAACGTACTGATAATTGTAAGCAAATTTAAACGGGTAAAAATACAAAGTAAAGACAAGTTAAAAAGAAAAATTACCAACCTTGCTTCGTGTCCTCTTGTTTCGGGTTCTCTGCAGACAACAACAGAGACCAAACCTTTATGTAGCCATATCTGTGAAACTGATCACTTACAAAAGTGATGCATTTGGACTCAATATTGGCAATTTTAAATTGCATATGAAAGGACTATGACTTTCTAAAAAACAGTTAAGTCACACAAAGTCTTAACTGTACAGTACCTTTGGAGTAGGAGGGCTGACAGCGATGTCAAGCTGTGATGGAACAAACTGGTCCATCACATCCAAGACATCGCTGGAGAAGACCACAGGATTCCTTGGAATGGGATGAGCCTGTGACACGGCTGGCCGTCCCTGTAAAAGAGACATGTAATTGTAACAGCATTTTTGGCATTCCACTGTTAAAGCTTCAGGGTCATCAAGTTACAGTGTGTGAAACCTTTACCTTCCTGTGTGGTACAACAACTGTCCACTCAAAGGGGGTTTGTTGAGTGAGGGACAGTTGCTTCTCCCGTCACCACCAGCTTTGGAGAGAAGTGTCTCGGAGAGGACGGTGGTAGAGGCAAAACCTGTTGCATGAGCTGTACCTTAGACCGTATGTGCGGTCACACACACACACACAGACACACACACACACACACACACACACACACACACACACACACACACACACACACAGAGACAGAAATATATGAAGGTATATTTGGTGCAAAAGTCATAAGCACATGTAACTGCAGATTTCACATGCTCACACTAAAGTCACAAATGTGTAACCGTAAAAGTGAAGTTATTATATATATTTTTTTATACCTTGTTAACACAAATCCTTGTTACAGGGACACAAACCCTATCCTGTGCATCACAAATTCTAGCAGTCATGCACTCGACACTTTTGCTCCAATAGTTGCAGTGCAGTTGGTGCAAAACACATTCACACACCTGTGTTTCATAAGCCGAGAACATGGACAATATTTGTGCATTTGTAAACCGTAAAGTTGAAGTTGTAAATATTTTTTTAATCCTTGTTAACACAAAATAGGGCTACAGGTACGCAAATCCTTGTTACAGGTACACAAATCCTTGTAACAGGTACAAAAATCCTTGTTACAGGAACACAAATCCTTGTTACTGTAACGACTGGGGATACAGACAGGATAGGACCCAAATGCACGACAACAAAGGTAGAAGAGTTCACAGTTCTTTAATGCAGTCCAGAAACAGGTTCGGTACACAGGGTGGCAAGGAGTCCAGAAACAGGTTCGGTACACAGGGTGGCAAGGAGTCCAGAAACAGGTTCGGTAAATCCGATAGGCAGAAGGTAATATCCAAAATCAAGGCAGGCAACGATCATACACGAGGAGGGACACAGGAAAAACGCTGGAATGAGATCTACACACAGAGGCTCGAAGACAGACTGGCACAGAAGGGAGGAACAGGCTGGGTTATATACTGACAGGGGAGTGAACTAATTACACACAGGTGGAAACAATCAGGGGCGTGTTCAGACAATCGCACATGGTGCTCAGGGGGAACCAGGCAGGCATGCAGGGAGCAGGGACCAGGAAGTGAAATGCTGGAACGAGAGGGAAAGGGATTGGATTACAAAAATAGAACAGGAAACACAGACACAGAGACAAAATGTGACAAGACAAAAAACAGAACATAACTTAAGACCTGACGAACGTGACAGTACCCCCCCTCCTAGGGACGGCTCCAGAAGTCCCAGGCAGGTCCGGGTGGCGGTTGTGGAAGTCTTGAATCAGCTCCGGGTCCACAATGTCCCTGGATGGGACCCATGACCTCTCCTCAGGTCCGTATCCCTCCCAATCCACGAGATATTGCCGGTCCCGACCTCGTCGTCGAACCGCCAGCAGCTTTTTCACCGTGTAAACCGGCCCGCACTCAATGAACTGGGGGGGAGGTGGGCGTTTAGAGGTCGGAACCAGGGGGCTCTCTTTTGCCGGTTTGATACGGGCCACGTGGAAGGTGGGGTGTATCCTCATCGATCTGGGGAGCTGCAGACGTACAGTCACCGGGTTAATCACTCTGCAGATGGGAAATGGGCCCACAAACCTGGGGGCCAGTTTCCGTGACTCAACTCGCAGCGGGAGGTCCCTCGTGGAGAGCCAGACCCTCTGGCCTGGTCGATAGGTGGGAGCGGGGGTCCGCCGTCGGTCCACAGCTCTCTTATATCAGGCGGAGCTTCGCAGCAACATCTGGCGGGCCCCCCTCCAGATCCGGTGGCAGCGACGGACGAGAGCCTGGGCAGAGGGAACGCTGGCCTCCCTCTCTCCCTCTGGGAAAAGGGGTGGCTGGTAGCCATAGGCACACTGGAAGGGAGAGAGACCAGAAGCGGAGCAGGGCAGCGTGTTATGCGCATATTCAATCCATATTAAATTCTTACTCCAGATAGTCGGGTTCTGTGACACAAGGCAACGCAGTCCAGTCTCTAGTTCCTGATTGAGCCTCTCTGTCTGGCCGTTGGACTCCGGGTGGTAGCCAGAGGAGAGGCTCACCGATGCTCCGAGCAGAGCACAGAACTCCTTCCAGAAACTTGAAATGAACTGGGGCCCCCGGTCGGACACCACATCCCTAGGAAAACCATGGATCCGAAAAACATGAGCCAACATTACCTCCGCCGTCTCCTTGGCGGAGGGCAGCTTTGGCAACGGAATAAAATGGACCATCTTTGAAAATCTGTCCACGACTGTGAGAACAGCCGTGTTACCTTTAGACAGTGGGAGGCCTGTCACAAAATCCAACGAGATGTCCGACCAGGGCCGATGAGGCACGGGAAGCGGTTGGAGGAGACAAGAAGGCGGGCATCGCGATGATTTATTCCTGGCACAAACTGGGCATGCCGCCACGTACTCCCCCACCTCCCTCTCCATTGCTGGCCACCAGAATCGTTGCTTGACAACGAACATGGTTCTGCGAATACCCGGGTGGCCAGAGATGCGAGCTGTGTGGGCCCAGTGGATCACCTGAGAGCGGAGGAGACTGGGAACAAACAGTTTATTGTGGGGGCACCCCTTGGGCACTACCACATTGGAAAGGGCCTTTTTTACTTCTTGTTCTATCCCCCACGTAACCGCACCAACCACACAAGAGGTTGACAGGATGGTGGTGGGGGACCTAGGCGCAGGATCCGGGTCAAACAGGCGGGACAATGCATCTGGTTTCACATTTTTAGAGCCAGGACGGTAGGACAAGATAAAGTTGAAACGATTAAAAAAAAGAGCCCACCTTGCCTGTCGAGCGTTGAGACGCTTAGCGGTCCTAATGTACTCGAGGTTGCGATGATCCGTCCAAACCAGGAATGGCTGTTCCGCCCCCTCCAGCCAGTGTCGCCACTCCTCCAGAGCGGCCTTGACCGCCAGCAGCTCCCGGTTCCCGACGTCATAATTCCTCTCTGCCGGGGATAATTTCCTCGAGAGGAAAGCACAGGGATGCAGTTTATTGTCCTTAGCGGTCCTCTGCGAGAGAACCGCCCCGATTCCAGTATCTGAAGCATCCACTTCGACGACAAACTGCCGCTCGGGGTCAGGGAGGGTCAGAATGGGAGCAGAAGAAAAGCTGTCTCTTAGTCTCTTAAAAGCCAGGTCTGCCAGGGGGCACCAGACAAACCTTACATTAGGGGAAGTTAGTGCATGGAGAGGAGCGGCAATAGTACTGAAATTTCTGATAAATTTCCGGTAAAAATTAGCGAACCCTAAAAACCGCTGGACCAACTTGCGGCTTGAGGGTGTGGGCCAATTTGCCACCGCACTAACCTTCTCTGGGTCCATCCGAATGTTGTCCGGAGAGACGATGAACCCCAGGAAAGAGACTGTTTCCACATGAAACTCGCACTTCTCCGCCTTCACAAACAGCTGATGGTCCAGAAGGCGCTGGAGGACCTGGTGAACCTGTAGCTTGTGGGTCTTTATGTCAGCGGAAAAAATCAAAATGTCGTCCAGATAAACAAAGACAAACCGGTTTAACATATCCCAGAGAACGTCGTTAACTAATGCCTGGAAAACAGCGGGTGCATTAGTAAGGCCAAAAGGCATGACCAGATACTCATAGTGGCCACTAGGGGTGTTAAAAGCTGTCTTCCATTCATCCCCCTCCCTTATTCTCACTAAATGGTAAGCATTACGTAGATCTATTTTTGAAAAAATCTTCAACAGTTCAAATGCAGAGGAGATGAGAGGGAGGGGGTACCTGTTTTTAATGGTGATGTCATTCAGGCCTCGATAGTCAATACAGGGCCGCAGGGTCTTATCCTTCTTGTCCACAAAGAAAAATCCCGCCCCTGCTGGCAAGGAGGACGGCTTGATAATTCCTGCTGCCAGTGAAGAGTCAATGTATTTCTTCATGGCCTCTCTCTCGGGGGCGGAGAGGGAATACAGGCGCCCCTTGGGGGGTGCGGTGCCGGGCAGCAGGTCTATGGGACAATCATAAGGTCGGTGAGGAGGTAAAGAGGTAGCGCGGGCCTTGTTGAAAACCTCACTGAGGTCATGATAGCAGGAAGGAACTCCTGACAGGTCCAGGGGGGAAACCCCGGCATAGGGAAAGAAGCCTCAATCTGGGGGGAACCTGTAGTACCCTCCTTGACCACTCGGGGTGTGGGGACCTCAGCTGGGGGCTCTGACGTGGGAACAGGAACACCACAGGAAGCGAAACATCCCCTCCCCCACCCCAACACCTCCCCAGTAGCCCAGTTCATATGGGGATTGTGCCGGATGAGCCAGGGGAGACCCAGGATCAGAGGTTGCAAGGGGGAGTTAAAGATATGAAAAGAAATAGTCTCAGAGTGTCTCCCAGCAACAATGAGCTTGACAGGTTGGGAGCGGTGAGTAACCCGACAAAGCAGGCGTCCATCCAGCGCGCTGGCTTCCAGCGCTTCGGTGAGGGGAATCCTCCGGAGCCCAAGGGAATCGGCCAACCTCCAGTCAATGAAGTTCTCATCCGCGCCCGAATCGACCAGAACCTGATGAGGGAAAGACTGCGAGGGGGTGATGAGCCGAGCTTGAGTCAGGGGGCGGGAGGAGTATTTAGAGGTGGTGTGGCTCACCAGTGACCTCCTTTTCACTGGTGAGCCTGATCTTTTAAAGGGCAGACGTCGCTGTCGCTCCTCTCGAGTCAGCTTGGCACGGCCCACCTGCATCGGTTCATCCGGAGCTCTAGAGGGCGGTGGTGCATCGTTGAATGTCTGCCGGGGAGGGGAACGCCAAGCAGGTCGGGAGCGAGGGGGCTGTCCCAGCGGGGCGGGAGGAGGAAGCGCGGCTCTGTGTGTCTCTCTCTCTCTCTCTCGGAGCCGGTTGTCGATCCGGATGGCCAGAGCAATGACCGAGTCCGTATCGGGAGGTAATTCCAGCGGAACTAGTTGATCCTTGACCGGGTCAGAGAGACCATGTAGGAAGGAGTCGAGGAGTGAAGCGTCATTCCAGCCGCTGTCCGCAGCCAGGGTCTGGAACTCAATCGCGTAGTCAGCAACCCGCCTCCTCCCCTGGCGGAGCCCCGCCAGCGCTCGTGCTGCCTCTCGGCCTGGGGTGGTGTGATCGAACACTTTACAGAGAGTCTCAGTAAACAAGTCCAGTGAAAAACATACCGGGGAGTTCCGGGCCCACTCGGCCGTTGCCCATGCTTCTGCTCTGCCTGAGAGGTGAGAGACGATAAACGCCACCTTGGATCGCTCAGAGGGGAAATTAGCTGCCTGGAGTTCAAAACAAAGTCCACATTGCACCAGGAAGGCGCGGCAGTTATTAGCGTCACCAGAAAATCGTTCTGGTCTTGCCAAGTGCAGTGGGACGGGGCCCACAGGGATCGGTGACGTCATCGCTGGACTGGGAGTCACCGGAACCGGACCAGGAGCAGGAACAGGAGCCGGTGTAGCGTTAGCTCTGGAACCAGAGGCGGAGGAGAAAAAAACCCCGAACTGGGCCACCAGATCCCGCATCTGGGCCCCCAGCTGGTTCACCTGGTCGCCGACCTCAGCACGGAACCTCTGCTGATCATCAGTGAGGGACCGAATCCCTGTGCAAACAGCGGTGAGCTGCTCCTCGTGGTGGTGAAGGCGTCTCTCCTGGGCTTGGAGAGCGGCCTGCACCGAATTAGCGTCGGCTGGGTCCATGGCTGGCCAGTCTGCACTGTAACGACTGGGGATACAGACAGGATAGGACCCAAATGGTACACAACTACAACTCAACTGATACAAGTGCTCAAATCTGCTTCTACGAGTTTCAGCTGTTGTTTTCCAGACAGATACTTTTTCACCTTGCTAGGTGGTATAAGGGCATGGATGTATTATATGAACTGGATAGAGCTCCGCCCCTTGCTTCCGTTCATTCCTATGAAGCTGCTCACCCAGCGCATATGCCAAAAAAGTTTTTGACTTCCGCGTTTATTGCCGGGTTATGAGGCCCATAGAGCATGCGCAGTAGTGTCTGTAGAGACTTAGCCAAATACTTGAAGTCTCTCGGGGGTTGCTAGACAAGCACCTGCCTGACGCGCTTAACTTTATCCACTTTGTACTTGTTTACGGAAATAAAACAGTCTTCATGGCTTATACTTCGGTATATTTATTGCAGCTCACCGTGATAGTCCACTTTTCCACTGTTCACATTTGTTCACTCATATTCATTCACAATATACCACGACAGCAACAACACGCATCGCAGTAAAGTTAAGCGAAGCGAAGCGGTCAAAAACTGTGTGCTCCCCTTCGTCCAGCAACACCTGTTACCTGAACGGCAGTTCCCACCTATATTACATGACCCACAGTTACCTCATTATGCCACCTAGTGGCCATAAAAAGCTAAACAGGGAAGAGGCCAAATGGCTCCTACACCCCGGCCCCTAATTGTAATGGTATACAGACATCACAATTCCAATACATAACACAGGAGCCATAAGAAAACTGTACACACATAAGCAATACACCATTTTGCACACATTAAACCAGGGAGGACATTTAAGTTGAGGCCTTGCTAACCAGCTAACCTGGCTCATGCAGTAAGCAAAGTTTGGTCACAGGCCTTTCAATGATGCTGCTTTTTGTCTGGAGTCGCACTGAGCGAACAAGGCCTTTCATATCATGGAACGCCTCCAAGACTCTTGCAAGTGGCCATGAGCCACGTGGTGCAGTAGAATCCATAATGATCACAATATCTCCTGGCTTGAGGTTGTTTTGCCGTTCATTCCATTTCTGCCTCTCTTGAAGTAGTGGCAGGTATTCACGAATCCATCTTTTCCAAAAGAGATTGGATACGTACTGAACTTGCCTCCACTTCCTTCTGACATACATGTCATGTTGTTCAAACAGCCCTGGTGGTAATGATGGCCTCCCTTTCATTAGCAGGATATGATTAGGAGTCAAGGGTTCAAGGTCGTTCGGATCATTGGACAGTTTGGTGATGAGGCGATCATTTAAAATGGCCTCAGCTTCACACATGACTGTATGTAATCCATCATCATCCAGTCTTTGCTGCTGAAGAACTGAACTGAGAATTCTCCTCACCATTCGGATTATGCGCTCCCAGACACCGCCAAAGTGAGACCCTGCTGGAGGATTAAAACTCCACTTGATTCCCTTTTGTTGCAGCATCCCTTTGATCCGTGCCTGATTCAAGGATGAAAGCGCCTCTCTGAGCTCCCTCTCCTATGAAGTTGGTGGCATTGTCAGACATAATTTGAACAACTTGACCTCTTCTGCAAATGAAGCGGCGTAGTGAGTTAATGCACGCATCTGTATTAGTGATGGGAATTCCGGCTCTTTTTAGAGAACCGGCTCTTTCGGCTCGGCTCACTAAAAAGAACCGGCTCTTTCGGCTCCCAAGCGGCTCTTCAGTTTGTTTTATTGCTTTCATTAATTTATCATCAACAATATAAAATTATGCACAAAATTAATTACTAAAGTAAAAAAAAAACGTGCTTTTTATTCATATATGTTTATTATATAAATATGCTTTTATTTATACACTCCTCATAAAATGTAAAAAATAAATTATAAAATACAAAAACAACTATTTACAATTTAACTTTAAACTATTTCAATTTTCAACTTTTTCCTTTTAAACAAATTAAAAGTGAAACAACACAAAACACTGCAAACCACAACATAATAAAATATAGATTAAAATATGCAAAACAAAAAGAAAAAAAATGAACACCCAGATCTTTAATTAAGGTCGAGGTTGGCATTAAGAAATACCAAGTGCCTCAGCTGTGCAGGTTGTTTGTGGAGCCGGCTCTGTAGGATATTCTTTTCTTGCAGACTCTGCCACTGTGTTGTCAACAAAATTGAAATGGTTCCAGATTTTGCTTCTTTTCCTGGTGTCACTCATTTTCTTACTATGGTAAAGGTATCTACTATACCTTTACTAATGTGTCGATGTTGTCTCTTCTTTCTCCCTCCTGCTCTGCTCGTTTGTTACTGCTGCAAGTGTCACTACCGCCCCTCCCCCCGCTGCTCAACGCAAACACAAGGCACACACGCATATTGACCAATCACGTGCGGTGCGAAGAGAAAAAAAAGTGAGAGAGAGAGAGAGAGAGAGAGAAAGAGAAAGAGAGAGAGTGCGTGCCAAAAAAAAACAAAAAAAAACACGGCTCCCAAGAAAGAGCCGGCTCCCGTCGTTCACTTCAAAGAGCCGGCTCTAAGAGCCGTTTCATTCGCGACCGACCCATCACTAATCTGTATCCAATGAGCTGGCTACTTCTAGATGGACTGCTTGACTAGCCAGACAGGTGAAAATCACGCCATAACGCTTGACTGTGCTCCGTCCCCTCTTCACCTCTATTGGCCCAAAGTAGTCGACCCCTACATTGGTGAATGGTGGATGGTCAGGAAGAATTCTTTCTTTTGGCAAATCTGCCATCTTCTGCATCATCATCCGACCATTGTATCTTCTACAGAAACAGCATTCAAATATGACTTTCCTCACTGCTGAATTGGCACCTGTGACCCAATATTTCCTTCTCAGTGTGGCCAGTACGTGGATCCGACCACTATGACCAAGCTGTTGGTGAATCTCTCGCAAAAGAAGAATAGCTACATGTTGGTCCTTTGACAGAATCAGTGGATTTTTTGCTTCTTCTGGCAGTGAACCCCTGGTTAGCCGTCCTCCAACTCTAAGGAGCCCATCATCCAGACGTGGGTCCAGTTTGTAGAGCATGCTCTGCCGACTCACTGTGTTCTTTCCTGCAGACAAGGTAGCAATCTCCTCACCAAATCTTTGTTGCTGACAGTACCGAATAATGGCAAGTTCAGCCTCAAACAAATCTTCAACAGTCAAAGCTTGTTCTTTGGGTTCTGTGGCATTCTGCGTACTTGTATAAGAAGTCTCAGACTCCCTCCTATTACGAGTCAGAAGCATCCTCTTCAATTTCAAGAACCAAGCTGCTGCTACTTTCAGTCTCCTCCAATCTGAAAAGTGCGCAATAAGGCGGCTGGTTGCATCACCAGGTGAGTCCTTCACATTGACTGCATTCACCACAGCTTCTTTCCTCAGTTCCAGGTCATCTGCACTTATCGCAGTGTCCACCTTGTCAACTGGCCAATCCTCTTCTGGCTTGTGCAGGAAACTTGGACCCTCTATCCACCTGTTGCTTTCGACAAAGTCCCGGACATTCAGACCTCTGGATGCATCATCCGCTGGGTTTTCCTTTGAGCTGATGTAACGCCACTGTGAAGTTGTTGTTGCCTCTCTTATGGTTGTGACCCTGTTTGCCACAAAGGTATGAAAGCGCTTGTTCTCGTTCCTTATATACTTGAGCACTGACGTGCTGTCTGTCCAAAAGACTGATTCTTGCAAAGGAATCTGAAGCTCAGCCCTCAGAATCAGGTCCACACGAACAGCAAGAACTGCAGCAGTCAGCTCCAAGCGAGGAATGGTGACAGCCTTCAAGGGTGTTACTCTGGCTTTACCCATCAGGAATGCAACATGCATGGCACTCTTGCTATTTTGCATCCTAAGGTAAGATACTTCCCCGTATCCTGACTCACTTGCATCTGAAAAGTGATGAAGCTGTGCGTGCATGATGTTTCCAAAACCTTTAGGCTTGATGCACCTGTTGATCTTGAACTCAGGCAACTTATCCAACTCCTCTAGCCATCTTGTCCAATGATGGAGCAGCTCTCGTGGTACAGTTTCATCCCACCCAAAGTTCCTTCTGCATAGCTCCTGTACCATAATCTTGGCAGGAAGCAATACTGGTGCAATAAAGCCCAATAGATCATACACTGAACTGGACATAGACAGCATTCCACGTCTGGTGCAGGACCTTTGACACACCTCCAACCTAAATGTGAAAGTGTCGTCCTCAACGCCTCTGCCTGATTGATCCACTCCCTTCCTTAGGTCTTATTATGGGCTGTTCATTTGTCCATGGATGTTTCATGCCAGTTGTTATTGGTTGGCTGGCTGGCACTGACCACTCCTGTGTTTGCTGGGGTTTCCTCTGAGGTGCACAGTTAAATTCAGTTGCCATTGGATCCAGTCTGTATGTAGGTGCTGATTTTTGAGTCCTTTTCTCAAAATAAGAATTCATGGCGTTCGATGCTTTAGCGTAGCTTTGGCTGTCAAAGTTTTGTAACACTGCAAGTTTAGCATCAGATTCAGCGAGCATTGTTTCCAGCTCTTGTTGCTCCCTTTTTCTCCTTATTTGCTGCTCTTGTTCCTCCAGTGCATGTTTACTTGTTAAAGCTGCAATACGGGCAAGTACTGCAGCATTCTCAACCTCTGCTTTTATTCTTGTGGAAGTAGTGCTCGATTTATTACTAAACACACTCTTCACTGAATGCTTACTGGCTACATTTGAGATGCTGTCCTCAGGGTTAACACCATCCTCAGTATTGCTAACAGCAGAATCAGAAATAACACTTTGATCAGCATTAAACACCCATAATTGCACCTTAGAAGTAAAATCATTGTTGGCAATCATTTTGGCTTTAAACCACACATCATGTTTCTCTTGTTCAGTATCAGGCAACATTCTCATCACAGACACATGAATATTTTTTGCTTCAACACATAATTTAACAAAGTCGTTAAATACACATTTAACCTGTGATATATCCTTTTTTTCCATGAGACCTTGCAACACATCTCTAAATCTGCATGCCTTATTTAACTTAGATTTCCTTTCGTTTTGCAGACGTTCGAGTTTTTCAGCGAATGCTTTAGCAGTTAATTTAACAACACGCTTTTCTTGTGCACCAGGTTCAGCATTGTCAAACTCAGCGGACGGCTCTGCCAGCTTATCCAAAATTTCGTGTGATTCCATTTTTCAGTTTGAATGTTCGCAACGAGCTCGCAACAAAGTAGCACTGTAGCAGAGTTTCCAACAAGATAAACGACGTTACCTGCCCGCCCCGAGTGTCATCAATGCATTGTTTTTTGTTTTTGTTTTTCAAGCGATATGTGTACACAAACTGAATGGCCATTAATTAACAAGTAGCGCTACCTTTAATCATACCTCACGTTGGGCGCCATCGGGATAATTTGTAGACTTTCGGCGTGTATCAGCGTTGTCCTCTGCTGTGCTGATGGCTGATTTATTAATCCAAACAATCGTGAAGTACGATCCCAAGCGTTAAACGTACGCCCGCCGTCCTCTGGCTCCCATCCGAACACGAGCAGCTCCTGTAGCTCCCAATGCGAACGCGAGCGCTGTTGTTCCACTTCAACGTGTGCTCCAACTCCTTCCGCCTCGGTAGCGTGAAGCAGTAGTTTTTGACTTTGTGTAGAGACTAAGCCAATTACTTGAAGTCTCTCAGGGGTTGCTAGACAAGCACCTGCCTGACGCGCTTAACTTTATCCACTTTGTACTTGTTTACAGAAATAAAACAGTCTTCATGGCTTATACTTCGGTATATTTATTGCAGCTCACCGTGATAGTCCACTTATCCACTGTTCACATTTGTTCACTCATATTCATTCACAATATACCACGACAGCAACAACGCGCAGCGCAGTAAAGTTAAGTGGAGCGAATCGAAGCGGTCAAAAACTGTGTGTGCTCCCCTTCGTCCAGCAACACCCGTTACCTGAACGGCAGTTCCCACCTATATTACATGACCCACAGTTACCTCATTATGCCACCTAGTGGCCATAAAAAGCTAAACAGGGAAGAGGCCAAATGGCTCCTACAGTGTCACTACCATATAAAGATCTATAAAAGTCTGTGTCCATGTCTCGAGGTGTCCTGTGGACACTTTACAGGCGTCTCTTTTACTATTGCGATCAATGGGAAAATTGCTTTCGGGCTCCATGGGGTTTTCTGTTGCAGTACCCACAGTGGCCACCATGTAAAAATTGTATTCAAGGCAGAGGGGGCGGAGCTCTAACCAGTTCATATTATACATTTATGTATAAGTGGTGCAAAAGGATTTGTAACTTGTGCACGCCGAGCGAATCGAGAGTAGACGCCGCATCGACCCCTACTGCCTATTGGCGCTGACGAGCCGTGGAGCCGCCATCTTGGACCGATCACCCGCTCCACTCTGTCTATCTGTTTGGCAGCTCAATAGGCACTTTATCAATCGTAACTCTGAATTCAAAACTTATTTTCACACAGGTTTTTTTTGCTGCAAACGTCATACATGTAGCTATGATACAGAACACATGGTTCGGCATATTTTAATAGTCATAGTGGGATTAACAGTAATAGAATATTCAGATATATGATATATGTGATATGTAGGTATTTTGCAAACACTATATACACTATAAATATAAACACAGCAATAGAAATCATAGAGTAATCATATATAATATATATATATGTGTGTGTGTGTATATATATGTATATATATATATATATGTATACACTAGTGCTGTCAGTTAAACGCGTTATTAACGGCGTTAACGCAAACCCATTTTAACGGCTCAAATTTTTTTATCGCGCGATTAACGCTTTTTTTGGCTGAGCAAACGTTGTAGTTTTTTTCACATGCTGTTGCATCAACTAGCAACGTTAGAACAACTACATCACCACACCGGATCCAGATAGACCGGAAACAAAACATCAGACACGCTGCGAGAGCCGGTCAAAGAGTAGTCGGCTCCCGTAAGTAAAGAGTAAACATTCCGTTTTGAGCAGATGGCGAGCGCTTCTCCGCTAGCTCCTTCAGCTCGGGTTAGCTCGTTACGGCAACAACACATTAAACCACGGGACTTCGTCTGCGTTAAAGAATGGCTCTTTATTCACAACACTGGGGGCTGATACACAGCCTCTGTTATTATTGTTATTATTATTGTGCGGCTCTATCACAATGAGAGGAATAACTCAACATATGCAGAGCGACGGTGATATTCACCTGCGGCTCGCTAATAACACATTACTCCCTGCTTTAACTACAACTCTTGTACCTCCTACAGCACACACACACACACCCCCCCTCACCCCCCACACACACAGCTCCTCGCTCTCGCACACACACACACACAGCTCCTCGCTCTCGCACACATGCAGCTCCTCGCTCGCGCGCACACATACACACACACAGCTCCTTGCTCTCACACACACGCAGCTCCTCGCTCGCGCACACACACACACAGCTCCTCGCTTGCACACACACGCACGCTCACACACACACACAATTGTGCAGCTATTCTTCTTAGGACAGTGAACACTTCAATTATCAATTATCAATTATGTTTAGTCTGTAACAGATTAGTTTGTCTGCCAGGGTGGTTCAGTCTTTAGAATAAAATGTGTAATAATCTAATAATTCATCTAAAATTATATTTTGGATTGAACAAATATTATATTATAAATATTGTGTCTTGAAATTGCAGTAACTTGTATTGCAATTTAGGTAAATTTCGATTAATTGTTCAGCCCTACACTACAGTATATGCCAAAATATGCAAATAACATTTACACAAAGCAAGTCAATCCACTATCATGTTGATAAGAGTATTAAAATGAGGAAAATAATGGTAAAAAAAGAAATCAAGGAACATTTAGAATAGATAAAAATGTGAGATTAATTGCGATTAATTAAAAAAACCATAGAAAAAAACTGGAAAAAACAACTTGTTTTCTCCGGTTCTCGTTTACAAAATCAAAATGCAAAAACGGATAACGACTCGTTACTGATCAGTTCTGTCAGTCAGTGGTCACTCGACTTGACTGAGGTCAAACCAGCTGTCTCTCGTTTTCGCGTCGTCAAGCCAGCCGCTCCAAACGCAGTGTTGACTCACAGACATTTACTAAACCAAAGTAGTTTTAATGTCTGCTCCATGGGAAGAAATCAACAGTGTTTAACTGATTCATTGACTTTATTTCTTCACTCAGCACAGCGTGAGGCAGATGGGAGCAGGTGACAGACAGACTGAACAGATCAGTTGTCGTATCCAATGTAGGTATCTCCGACAGAAAGTGTTTCCCCTGGCCACAGCCGCGGAGGCGGAGAAATAGTGGTGCGCTTGCTTTCACCCAAGTAAATTAAAACTAACAACAATTGCGTTGTTTAATTCAGTGTTCTGGTGTTGTAATTATCTACGATGTTTTGCAAAATAAATACATTTTTTCTTTTGTACGTTGTAACGTCGTACTACGTACTGAATGGAAAAACCAAGGTATTAATTTCTTCATGTGATTTGACATATGACACGCTGTAATTCAAGTCCTCGTATGGAATTTGTCGAACTAAATAAACGTTGATATCCAAAATCAAGATCGATGTGATTGTTTTCTGGCTTCAATTACGTCTATTAAATCTATTTCACTCGAAATGTACTGTAATAGACAGATAAACGTGCCATCAAATGATTTATTTTATGTATACTTCACATACTACTCTATAACCTCTGCAATTATTAACAACTTTCTTCTCTTCTAGCCAAAGATATGGGGGGATACAAATTATGGTAGACAGGTAACAGTCTGAAATAATGTGTTTCTGCCTCATATCAGGACTTGAATTACAGCGTGTCATATTATGTCAAATGAATGTCTTGGTTTTTCCATTCAGTACGTAGTAATTTACTTGGGTGAAAGCAAGCGCACCTCTGTTTCTCCGCCTCCGCGGCCAGGGGAAACACTTTCTGTGGGGGATACCTACACTGGCACAACACCTGTCCTGTTCGGGGCTCAGACCGTAGTAGGGAAGCACAGTGGAGAGTTCTCGAGGGCTGAAGTTGATGCTAACTTCAGGCCTAACCCCCTTCGCTTTATCTCGAACAGTGGCAAAAAAAAACTCACACAGAGGCTCCATTGAGAAAGCGAATGTTTTATTTCACCCAAAAACAGCTGTGACATCCACTGTGACTGTATTATAAACTCTTATAGCGCCTCCTGCTGACCAGTCTCTCGCTGTCGCTCCATTCACCAACTCACTCGTACACACACACACACAACTCTTTTTTTCTGGTTTTATTTTGAAAAATGAATGAGCGTCTTGTTCACGGATTGAAGCTAGATTCTAATTGGAAAACACTGCCACCTGCTGATGAAGGGAGGCATTACTGAGACAAATATACCATGCACTCCATTGTGTGTTTTTGGGATTCGTAAAAACGAGGAATCCGTGTTCTGGCGATCAACAAATGCGAGATCACAATTCACAGATGCAAATTTCTGTTTTACAAATGTCACGTTATTTACAAATGCACACTTTATTTGTAAAAATCGACATACAAGTTACACATTGGATTTTTTTATTTGTGGATCTCAAAAAACTGATACAAATCAGCGTGGATCACAAGCTGCACATTTGTGTGCATCTGTGTGCCTTTCATGCAAAAAATGTCTCAAAAATCCGTAACTGTGGAAAGCAAGGAATGCGTGTTCAAAGTTACAATAAGTTAAACATTAATATTATACAAAAGTTCACACTCTCAGGTCAAAACGTTTTCATTCAAAACATAACAACATGTCAACAACAAATCTATGGATCACACCAACTATGTAATGACGGAGCCTCTGTGCCGGGCACTCTGATCACCTCCGACAGCGCCGCTGTCAAACTATAAATAATCATATCTTATTACACAAACCACACGTTTGGATTCTAAATGACTAATTTCTCGCCTCAAATGAGTTTAAAACTGCGTTCGCGGACACAGAAAAATATTTATTTCAGGTTTATATTTGTATTTTATCCTGCTATGTTCCGCCAAAATGCATTCTGGGATATATGGCTTTCCCAAGTACGGTCAAGGCCGTTTCTCAATATCCATACTTATGCGCATAGACATATAAGAGTAGACGCCGCATTGGCTGCTGGGGCGCAAGAAATGCGGCCGCCATCTTGGACCGGTTGTTCTACTATTAGTTGAGCAGCGGAAGCAATACGATGCCAGAAAATTGTGCAGCATATTCCTGCGTTAATAGACGGACGTTTGAAAACAGGCCTCGAGGGATTACTTTTCACAAGTAGGATTGAACATTACCCAGAACAGGTGATTAATTGAACCTAAAACTGATTTTGTCAGTTGTTTATTACTGTTCCATCCAGTGTCTCTGGTGTGGGCTGCAGTTAACGATTCAGCCTCCAGGGGCATCTGTTCTGCTTGTTAATAAATTGTGTTCTCGCTCTGTCTCCCTCTGTTTCTCTTTCTTCCTCTCTCTTTCTCTCTCTTTTTCAACATGCTTTATTGCCATGAATGTAACAGAGACCGTGTTGCAAAAGTGTTATTGAGATTCCATAAAATTTAAAAGGAAAAGGGAAAGATATCATTTGTAAAATCAAGAAAATAGTGGAAAAACAATAAACACTTGATCTGTGTTGATGTTGGTGGTGGGAGTGTGTGTGTTTGTGAAAGATTGTAGAAGTTTGTGTTGAAGTGTGTGTGTGTGTGTGCGTGCGTGTGTGTGTGTGTGTTGATGTTGATGTTGATACGTTAAATAAATAAATATTAAAATACTATATATTTCTCCGGTTCCGATTTAGCTTCAATGCTCCCACATTTGGGCATTTCCCCAAGTAAATATGAGAGTTTCTTTGTGTCTGTAGTGTGTTCAAATTCAGGGTGTATTTTTATTATTTGGGGAAAGTGTTCATTTCTCAGAGCCTGGTATTTGGTATCTCTCTCTGTCCTGATATGAATATATATTTTCATTTTCTCTGATATATACCGTTTGTGTGTGTGTGTGTGTGTGTGTGTATATATGTATGTGTGTATATATACATATATGTGTGTATATATATATGTTTATGTAGGGGAGAGTGGGGTAATGTGATACAATTTTTACATTTGCTCCCCTCTAGCCAAGCTAAAATTATATATCAGTAAAATGTACACATTTCCCATTAATTCAGTCTGTTTCCTAGATATGGAAATTTTCAGAGTGTCTTCAGCACAAAGGGCAATGAAAATATGATTGTTTTTAAAAAAAGTGGTCTTGTGTCTCACTTTGCCCCCTTGACTGAGACAGACAAGGGGGCAAAGTGAACCAGTTGGGGGTAAGCTGATCCACTTACTTTTCCCACTTTAAAACCACCATAACAACACATGTTGTAACAATAAAAATCCTGACAGCTAGATTGACAACCACACATTCCAAAACTAATGTCAGACTAGTAACAGAAGAATGGGGATTGGTCAATTAAGCACATTTGTTTAAACAGTTGAAAGTAGGGCTGAACGATATGGACAAAATTTCATATCTCGATATTCATGCCAGATATCTCGATATCGATACGGTACGATATGACTACAGGTTTCGGTGAAAACCAAGCATTTTTCAGAAAAATAAAAACATTATACAAAAGACTGTGGAAACGTTTCACATGGAAAGTGCAGTTTTATTGATGAGAACTCACTGCCAGTCATCAACATTAACATAAAGTTACCAAAGAATAATAATAAAAAAAAATTCATCATCATCACATTTTTTACTGCAGCTCCGCTTTAATGTTCGATGCGTCATCAGTCATCACGCAAACCTGTTGGTCCTCCTTCAAGTCCCAGTGTGCTAACCGTTAGCAGCTAACGCACCTCTCGTCTCCTGCGCTATATTATCACCTGTACGCTGCTCGGGGAAGAAGGACGTCTGCAGACATCGGCTCTTGAGTTCGGAGTTTGTTGTAATAAAATGGATCGTTAAACTGATGTAAGGTTCGGTTGTCCGGCTTGACCACAGGTCCGTGGTTGTGGCGAAATGATCGATGATTTATGTTTTGGCACAAAATCGCCACCGGCCTCATTATCTTCCGCACTCATGTCACTTTTCTTTCTTTTTTTTTTGATTTTCCCACTGTATGTCGTGTGTGTGAGTGTGCGTCTCAGTCTCCGTCTCCCTCCCGCCCTCCTATGTTTGTCATTGGTTTGCTTCAGCTGTCGATCCACAGCAAGCATGAAACTAGAAAATTCCGCCGGCGTAATTTCGATGGTGCCTGCAGCTTCCGGCATGCGTCGTCGCGTGCAGGACCTTTGCTGATAAATATGTGGGCACTTGCCGTTAAAATGGGCCGATTTCCTGTTGGGTCAAGGGCGTGTCCCTAAACATGTTCAGGACGGGTCCCTTGTCTTACATATGATGTTTCGTGCAGATCGGTCAATGTATGGCAACGTTACATTTAACTTCCTGTTTCGGGTGTTCCACTTCCTGTAGTGAGTTCACCTTCTGCAGACATGTTCAGGACGGGTCTCTGGTTTCACATATAAAGTTTGAGGTCTCTACGTTAAAGTATGACGACACTGTGAGGTTCTAAAGTGGACTGGGTCCTGATCATGTTGTTGACCATTTCTCATGTATGTGTATGTGGAAATGGTTGCACAGTTTTTGGGGATTTTTGTCGCCATGGTTACTCGAAACACTTAGAAAAGTCATAGCACACCTTTCCCGATCAAACCGCACATTTTGATATAGGATGTGTGGGGTTTGTCACAAAACTGTGGGAGGAGTTGAGTGTCAAAGTTTGTGGTGGACAAGTACATTTAGATAGTTGGAGACTGACAAGCCCCCCCTAGCCCCTCCCCCTCCTCCTCCTCCTTACCTCACGCACACACGCACCTGTGTCTCTGTCGAAAACCTCAGACAACAGAGAAAACAGGCCCTTTTAAAGTTGTCATATCTCATGAACGGTAAATGATAGAGTTAAAATTCTTGGTTTGTGAGCGCCACAAGGCTCTGAGCAGCGTCCACATTTAATTTCGTAAGAAACGGGTGAGAATTGACCGAGTAATGACAGTTTTAAAATGTCCTGAACTTGACTTTTCAAAAAGTCCAAATCTAAATTTTTAACATGGCAGTCAATGGGGACGTTGACCAGAACTCTCTGCGCAATTAGGTGATTTGAAGAAAAACCGCAAGTCGTATGAACATGAAAACAACAAACAGGGTTAGCCAACAACCATAGCAACATTTTGATGTAAAAAATGTCTGTTTAAGTTGGAAATTGTGGGCAGGAGAGGAGTTTGTTTGGAGATTTTAAGTGAATAATGTTCTACTTCTCACTACAGTGTACACTCTAGCTACCGCCCACGCACGCAATACACACCCATTATAAAATTTAAAAACGTACATTTTTTTTGCAAAACTTAAACTGCGATTGTGGAAAAACCGTAATATGTATCGAAACCGTGACTTAGGTGATAAAAGTCCCAAGTCTCGTGACCCGTTTAAAGTTAAAATCACGTTTCTACGTGAAAGTATGACGACACTGTTAGGCTCCAAAGCGGGCTTGGTTTTGTCGACTTGTTCCGTCCGTTTCCCATTCATGTCTATGTGGAACTCGTTAAGGGTTTTTCGCGATTTTTGTCGCCATGGTTACGCGAAACCCTTATAAAAGTCATAGCACACCATTCCCGATCAAACCGCACGTTTTGATATAACTTGTGCTGCGGGACGAGTTACGCGGCAAAAAACGGCCGGAAGAGGAAACAGAAGAAGAATAAACACGAAGGATTATAAGAGATGCTTGCTCCGCAATGCATTTAGGCCTGAACTCTAGTTCTACTAGAGTTGAGGCCCTAAATGCATTGCGGTGCAGGCACCTGATAAGGTTTGTGGTTGGCTGGCCGTAGTGGTGCATTCAAGGGCAATCGTTAAAAATATGTTTATTTCGACTCCCGGAGCTGTACATGCAGGGCGAGCGCGGTGGAAAATCTATCGTTTATATCGTCGCTTTTTCGATATTAATATCTTGAATGTTCATATCTCGATATCGATACGATAACGATATATCGTTCAGCCCTAGTTGAAAGTAACCCAAAGTACTTAAACAGTAAATCAAATACAACATAATATAATTCAAAATGGTTTATTTAATTAACATTCACAGTGTGGGGGTCAGAACACAGGACCTTTAGAGCCAGCTAGTGTCTGGGGGTCAGAGCAAAGGACACACAGAACCAGCTAGTACACAGTCTGGGGCTCAGAACATGGACCCATAATCAGAACCAGCTAGTACACAGTCTGGGGCTCAGAACATAGGAACATCAGAACCAGCTAGTACACAGTCTGGGGCTCAGAACATAGGAACATCAGAACCAGCTAGAACAGTCTGGTACTGAGGACACAGGCTAGACCCGCCTGGTTTAGAACATCAGCCTCATACTCTATAACGAGGCCTACTCTACATTCCAGCCCTGAAAGTTACAGGGAAAGACCCATGTTTGCTATAAAAGAAAATGATGTGTCTCTCCCACACCTTCTTGTTTCCCTGGATTCTTCTGAGGAATTGTGTAAGTATTTCGTCATCCTCAACTTTCTCAACCATGCCAACGTAACGGAGACTCCTGCGTTTGGTTGCAAAGTTAACTAGGACAAAGTCACCCGTTCAGATCTGTGTTTCCAGGATCACTCCTCTCATCCTCAGACCTCTCTTTGTCAAACTCCTCATCAAGTGGGACTGGGACATCACTCTCCTCAGAGCTGCTATCTATGATTTTCTTTTTGGGTGCTTTCCTTTTCGGTTTTCCCTTTTCTTTGCTATTTTGCTTTTTTGCTTTTTCCCTGCCAGTTTCTTCTGTCTCTCTTCATAAGCCTTTTCTATTGTCTGCTTCTCTGGCGTATCAGTTAGGATGGCTGTCTTCACACGCTTTCTTTTGGTTTGTGATCTGGGGGGACATTTGGGAAGTGGTAGGATTTCACAAGGAGACACATATCCAGGTCGGCTGGGAACATGTGGCACATCTGAGTCAGCTGGCGAGGCACATCCATGTGGACCATGTGGAGTGGATTGATTAGCATCAGCGAGTGGATCATCTGCAGCAGGTTGTTCATCTGCAACGAGTGGACCATCTGGATCATCTGCAGGTGGTGGATCATCTGGATCATCTGAAGTGGCTGGACCAGTGGATGCAGGCTGCAGCTCAGGGTTTGGCCGGTCTGACACCATGGATGGTGCAAACGCTTCCTCAGGGAAAATATCTCTGTTATATGGGAAAATCCCAGTGGACTTGAAACCAGAAGTTATATTCCGTGGTGTCACTACTGACAAGAAGGCCTCATTCACAAGGCCTGCAATCTGGTAGATGGAGACTGTTTTGCCAGGGTTAGATCTCATCCACCCATCAAGAGCTTGGCTGTATAGGGTCTTGAATGGGCCATACACGATCAGGTCGAGAGGCTGCATGTGATGGGATGTGTGGGGTGGAAGGGTGAGCAGAACAATACCGTTGCTCTTTGCTTTTTCTACAGCCTTGAGTGAGATGTGAGCTTTAAGATTATCAAGGATTAGCAGCATGGGACGGTCAGGAGTGCACTGTGTGTGCTGTATCAGGTGATCAAGGAACTCAGGCCAGGTGTCTTCATTCATCCATCCTGTTCTGGTGGAGGCACCTTTGGCTCCTGGAGGTGCTCCTATCATGAAGTAGTCCTTAAACCTAACTCTGGGGAAGACAAACATGGGAGGTATGGCATTCCCAACAGCATTCACTGCACACACCACAGTCACCAGTTCTCCTCTCTCAGTGATACAACCAATTTGCTTTTTTCCTTTCTCTGTCACAACCTGAATCAAATAGAACGTTTAGAATCAATGGCTTGTGCAATCAGTAGGCTACTATTGGTCTAAATATACATCAGATTTCGTTTCAGTCCATTAATTATTTCCAGTCCACATTATCAAAAGCATTAGTTTCAGCATTCTGCCAACAGCTAGCTGGTCATTATCACAAGCCACTCAGTATCAGTCTGGTGCTCTCTAGTGTATCATGTGAAGCTACCTGCCGTGGCTTTTGAACTGTAAAGACGCCTGTTTCATCCACATTGTAAATCAACTGTGGAGGGAATGTGTGCCTGTTAAAGAAGAGAGGCAAGGGAAGAACTTTATCAGAATCAAAACCAAATCTTATAGGTAAAGCCTCCATAAAACATTTGCAACTAAAGAATTAATTATTTCACCTGTCCATCACTACAGCCAGATTTTCAAAGAACTCCGCCACTGTAGTTTTATTGAAGGCTGTAGCCCTTCCCAGGGATGTGGCCTCCGGAGTTCGGACAGAGAGATGGCGACGTGCTAGGAAGTTGCCAAACCAATCTTCTCCTAATGAGTATAGAGAATTCATTATTATAAGATTTAGCTTTATGGCAAGATCAGTTGGCCTAAGTTTACCTACAGAATCATGTGATCTCTTGCACACCCTAGCCTACCTGCACATTGTTTCTTTGTCCAATTGGCAGGGACAGGGATATTGTTTCTCTCTGCGTATTCAAATGCCAGCTCACGGCACTTAACTGGAGCAAGGCTATGGAACTGGTCAGCGAGTTGTTTCAAGTGTTTGGCAAGCTCCTCCTCCATCTCATCTGTGAATATTCTCTTTGCCTCAGCTACCGCACCCCAGGCTACTGATTTCACTACCCCTTTCTGTTTTTTCTTTATGAATCTTTGTAGGGTAGTCTTGTCAATATTTCCATCCCTTCCAGCTTTTCTTAAGGACTTCTTTCCTTGCATGACCTCAGCGGCTGGACTCTCCATCTCTGCGAGGGTTGTTTGGCCCCAGGTTTTTTTCCTGGTGTAGTTTCTTGGCATGATGACTTTTCTACAATGTTTATGAAATTAAAAATAAAACATATGTAATGTAATATTACACTAAAATATGTTTAAGACTAAACTTAACTTGCGCTTCATTGTGTGAGCCAATGTCTCACTTCACCCCACAGCATTTGTCTCACTTTTCCCAGAGCCACCTTTTTAGAAAAAACAACATCTTAGCAATTTAGGCTAATCTTAAACTAGCATCAATCACATGGTTTTATATGTTGGAAGTTCATCAACATGTATGATATAAGTTTTTCTACCTGAGTCAATTTGCTTTGACACAACAGTTGATTGAGTTCACAGGAAGAAAATTAACTTTTACATGCAAAAAACACATTTTTGTGTAAAAACATACTTACCTCAGCACCAGCACCAACTTCTCCTTCCTGGCAGGCGGGGAATGGGAGGGGCTTGAAAACATAATGGTCACATGACCACAAATGTGTTCCATTGCCTAGATACAGGGGATGTCTCACATTACACGATGTCCTGGATTGCCCCGCTCTCCCCTATATATACATATATATATACACACACACACATATATATATATATATATATATATATTATATATGATTGCTCTATGATTTCTATTGCTGTGTTTATATTTATAGTGTATATAGTGTTTGCAAAATACCTACATATATCTATATCTGAATATTCTATTACTGTTAATCCCACTATGACTATTAAAATACGCCGAACCATGTGTTCTGTATCATAGCTACATGTATGACGTTTGCAGCAAAAAAAAACCTGCGTGAAAATAAGTTTTGAATTTAGAGTTACGATTGATAAAGTGCGCATTGAGCTGTCAAACAGATAGACAGAGTGGAGCGGGTGATCGGTCCAAGATGGCGGCCCCAAGGCTCGTCAGCGCCAATAGGCAGTAGCGGTCGATGCGGCGTCTACTGTTATATGTCTATGCTTGTGCATACTTGCCCGTACTTGCGTACTCCCGTACTTGTGAAAACGTCATCAGCCTCTGTTCTGTTCCAATTCTCAAGAACGCGAGCAGCGAGTATGTTCTCATACCCGGAAGTGATCTCGCTCCACCCATTTTACCAAGTATGCATCATGGATGTATAATATGAACTGGATAGAGCTCCGCCCCCTCTGCCTTGAAGACAATTTTTGACTGTGGGTACTGCAACAAAAAATCCCATGGAGCCCAAAAAGCAATTTTCCCATTGACCACAATAATAAAAGAGACGCCTCTGTAAAAGTGTCCACAGGACACCTCGAGACATGGACACGGGCTTTTTTAAATCTTTATATTATATATTTTTAATTCATTGAGTTTCATGTTTGAAAAACATTGCTAAAGGTCATAAAAAGCCCAGACAAATCTTATTCCTCAGAGTGACGTCACAGCTGTGTACGACCACAGCCAAGCGTGGTCATGTGGCGTCTCGGGAACAGCGCTGCTGTCAGCTGTCGCTACCGTACGACATGACAACTTCATGAGAAAGTGAATAAATGAAGACAATGAGGGGGTTTCCTTTATATTTTTAAAATATTATGACAAAGCAGGTTTTAGTTGTTTATTCGGCGCTCATTAACATTTATTTTAAAACGTATTATCGTTGTATTAACGAGCTGCTGTATGGATTCATTGAGGAGAGCAGACTGACATGCTGCACTTTATCACTGTGTTCAGTCCCGGACATTGTGACACTGATGATGGTGTGGACAACGGAACTGTGACCGACAAAAACAACATGATTCCTGTAATACCTGAAATAAATATATTTCTGTGTCCCGGAACAAAGTTTTGAAATCATTTGAGGCGAGAAATTAGTCATTTAGAATCCAAACATGTGCTTTGTGTAATAAGATATGACGTATTTATAGTTTGACAGCGGTGCTGTCGGAGGTGAGCAGCTCCGCCTCTGTGGACGCTCGGTACTCACAGTGCCCGGCACAGAGCAGCGTTACCTCGGCCTGTCCTGATGAAATGATCCGCTGGTTCAGACGGCTCCATCATTACATAGTTGGTGTGATCCATAGATTTGTTGTTGACATGTTTGTTTCAGTTTGTTCTGTCCTCCCTAACTATACAAACTGGACGGTTGAGTATTACCCTTACCTACAGGGAACGTTTATTAAACACACAAAAACACAACAATATATGTATTTATTAAAAGTATTTTATATGTTCATTCATCAACACTGTAGGTGGCGGTAATGAGGCTTAAGTGCTTCGCGCCACCCGCCATTCAAACAGTAGAACAAGGAAGTACACTGCTGTTCCAATTGAAGAATCGTGCTCGTGTACTCCCGTACTTGGCATGTATGTTCTTCAGTCGTACTTCTCAAGTATGTACTTTCCAAGTAAGCAAGTACATACTGGCATACTTGAGTATTGAGAAACGGCCCAAGTCACCACCCGATGCATACTTGGTAAAATGGGCGGAGCGAGATCACTTCCGGGTATGAGAACCGTACTCGATGCTCGCGTTCTTGAGGAATGGAACAGAACTTGGACTGAGGCTGAGGATATTGAGAAACGGCCTCCGCTTAGGAAGCTCTCTGCTGATTTTTGAGAGTCGCAGATTCACGACATTAAAAGTGTCAAATATACGAGAAAATAAAGTCGCAGATTTACGAGATTAAAAGTACATTTCCATTTTATTAAATATATAGACTCACACCCACGACTTCTCCCGCTGTTTATGTGTTTTATACATATGAACCGTATCTATATCAGTTCAGTCTGTGTGCTCCCGGCTTCCTCGCTGGAGGAGCATCCAGCTGCAGCCCCGAAGACCAACACCCTGGTGTGACAATCGTGGTTTAACAGACTGCATTTATTTTTTTTCCTAAAAACTGTATTTACACACCGAAACGACAGGAGTGGTTTGACGGAAGTGATTTTATTTATTTTTTATTTTTTTAAACAAGAACGAAGGAAGAATATAAAAGTACGTTAGCCTGTCCATGTGCTTAATATATTGAGTATACATATCACAAGCATCTGCCCACGGAGCTCCACGTTTATACATTTTTTTTCAATTTTTTGCACATTAAACATTAACATTAAACTATTTAGATTAATATTAACTGTTTAGCATTAGTTGGGTTAGGGTTAAGGGTTAGTAACTTTACTATTTTCTTAATTTTCACAAATTTCCGTGGCCCACACCCTGGAGCTCCACAGCAGGGACAACGACCACCACCTACCCGCCTCCCTGGAGCCCCAGAGCGGATACAACAAGCACCACATATACACACACCCCCTGGAGCTCACTGCGGTCAAGCCAGCCGACCCAGTTTTTTGCTGTGCATGATTATAGTAGCTTTACGGTAATAGCATCCCTCGGGTACATAGCGAAAGACTGTCAACGGAAATGTACGGACATTGTGATATGTAATTTCAAAATAAAAGCTCAAATAATTGACAATTGTAAGCTTAAGCCAATTGTTGTTTTTTTTGTTATTGGAATACGCCCTGTTATCAAAGAATAATTTGACTTCAGGGTGATAGTACATGACCTGGTAGTGTGACCCAGTAAGTATCAAGACATTCTGATGTATAGTTTCAGAATAAAAGCCTGTCAAATACGACGCAAATTACTTATGATTTTGGATTAAATTTAAAAGGAAAGGCCCTATTATCACAGACTAATTCCACTTCAGGGTGATAGTACATAACCCAGTAGTGTGATCCAGTAAGTTTAAAGACATTCTGATGTATAGTTTCAGAATAAAAGCCAGTCAAAATGTCAACTATGACACAAATTACATATCATTTTGAATTCAATTTTAAAGGAAACGCCCTGTTATCAAAACAATAATTCCCCTTCAGGTTGATAGTACATGACCCAGTAGTGTGATCCAGTAAGTTTAAAGACGTTCTGATGTATAGTTTCAGAATAAAAGCCCATCAAACTGTCAAATATGACACAAATTACATATGATTTTAGATTCAATTTAAAAGGAAACGCCCTGTTATCAAACAATAATTCCACTTCAGGGTGGAATGTACTACCTGGTAGTGTGACCCTGTAAGTATCAAGACATTCTGATCTATAGTCCATGCTGATCTATAATCCATTAACTTTTCTTTACTACTTGATTGTTCTACTTCGATGGATACTGTAATACAATTGTATTGAATTGATGCTCATTTTTATTTTTTCATACTCTTATACATACTGTCACACATATTTTTATTATTTTTTACATTCACAACAAACATTTAAAAGTATTACAGTATCCATCAAAGTAGAACAATCAAGTAGTAAAGCAAAGTTAATGGATGAAGACCCTATACCGCCGCCTAGAGGTCCAATGGTGGAACTCCTGGTGGGGTGAAATGGTTTCTGCAAAGATGGGGCTGGACTGTAGAGTAATGGAGCTCAGGTGAGCCCGAACTTTGTCTTAGTCACCAAAATTATGATCCCTATACTCGCAAGACCGTATTATTGTCCTACACAAAACTAATGTGAAAATCTAAAAAGGAATAACTACTTGTAATGATTTTAACCCAGTGATAGAATTTTGAAATTGCTTTTAAAGGACTGCAAAAGACAAGTATTTATAATTTGATGTCACTACTAGAATTCTTAATAATACATAGAACATGTTGTAAATCAGAAATCTTTACATGGAGAGGGTTTAAAAAAAAAAAACATATATCAGAATGTCTTGATACTAACTGTGGCACACTATAGGGTCAGTCTGTGATAACAGGGCGTTTCCTTTTAATTTGAATCCAAAATCATAATTAATTTGTGTAGTATTCGACAGTTTGACAGGCTTTTATTCTGAAACTATACATCAGAATGTCTTGATACTTGCTGGATCACACTACCATGTCATGTACTATCACCCTGAAGTGGAATTATTCTTTGATAACAGGGCGTTTCCTTTTAAATTGAATCTAAAATCATAAGTAATTTGTGTCATATTTGACAGTTTGACAGGCTTTTATTCTGAAACTATACAGAACGTCTTTAAACTTACTGGGTCACACTACCAGTGTCAGGAATTACTTAGGAGGTGGACCCGGAAGCAGACGGAGACGGTAAGTATGTTTCAAAACAAAAGTAATATTTATTAACAAAAGGATAACATAAAGCGACTTCCAAAACGAGTGGAAGTGAGTGAGTGAATGATAGACAGAGATGGAGAAGTGAAAGTGCAGCTGCTACAGGATCGGCTTGGCAGAATGGCGGCGTTCCAGCACGGCACAAACTCACTGGCTTTGAGTCGACTGAGATTCCCAGAAGAATAGGGAAACAGGAAAACGACCAGTGGCTTCTCGGAAGTGCAGGAGACGTGGCGACCTGGAGCGAGGAGAGGCGAGTGAGTATCCAACAGTAGGTAAGTTTTAAGCGACAGAAGAACAGCATAGTCTTTACCAACTGAAGGTGAAAAACGATCTGACACCGGTGAAGAGGAACAGCTCCGCTTATAAGTCCTCCTGATTGCTGATCAGGAGCAGGTGAGGCGGAGTCGCGCAGGTGTAGACAATCACCATCGTCTGAGGGAATGTAGGTCAGCCATGCCCCCTGCAGAGTGAGAAGGAAGGAAAGGAAGAGCAGCAGCAGTACACAAACACAAATAATAATAAAAATATGAGGAAGGTGCAGGTGAGATCGTGACAGTACCTCCCCCTCAAGGAGGGCCTCATGGCGCTAGACCAGGCTTCTCAGGATGCTCCCGGTGGAAGTCCCGCAGGTTGGCCTGGACGGAAGGAACGGCGATCTCTTCCTCCTGGAACTCGAAGATGGGGGTTGGTAGAAGCGGAGATGAGGGAGTTGTGGGCGTACTCGACCCAGGAGAGCATGGAGCTCCAGGAGGCAGGATGTCGGGCTGTCACGCAGTGAAGGGCACTCTCCATGCTCTGATTGGCTCGTTCAGTCTGGCCATTGGACTGGGGGTGGTATCCGGAAGTGAGGCTGACGGATGCGCCCAGAGCCGAGCAGAACGCCTTCCACACCTGTGATGTGAATTGGGGACCCCTGTCCGAAACAATGTACTTGGGAAATCCATTGAGGCGGCACACGTGGTCGACCAGAAGATCTCCCGTCTCTGTGGCCGTGGGGTGCTTGGGAAGTGGGATGTAGTGAACAGCCTTTGAGAATCAGTCAACCACCGTCAGGACCGTGGTGTTGAGACGGGATGGTGGAAGACCAGTGACGAAATCCACAGCGATGTGGGACCATGGGCGACGAGGAATGGAGAGAGGGTTCAAGAGACCGGCTGGAGGGCGATTAGACGTCTTTCCTCGGGCGCAGATGGGACAGGCTTGGATGAAGGTTGTCGTGTCTTTCAGCATGGAGGGCCACCAGAACCGTTGTCGAAGGAAGCGAAGGGTGCGGGCGTTACCTGGATGGCAGGTAAGTTTGGGACCGTGAGCCCATTGCAGAACCTCCGAACGTGCCGAGTTGGGCACGAAGAGCTGGTAAGGTGGACCGTTTCCCGGGTCAGGTTCCTCCAGCTGGGCCCATCGGACCACTTCTTCCACAGGCCAGGATGCAGCCCCAATGATGCAGGAGGGAGACACGATTGGATCAGGAGATGAGGAAGGTGGATCAGGTGAGAATTGTCTTGAAAGAGCGTCAGGTTTCACATTATGAGAGCCGAGTCGGAAGGTGAGGGTAAAAGAGAAGCGGCCCAGGAAGAGGGCCCAGCGTGCCTGTCTGGAGTTTAGTCTCTTGGCGTCTCGTAAATATGACAGGTTTTTGTGATCAGTCCAAACTATGAAAGGTTTAGACGCTCCCTCCAGCCAGTGCCTCCACTCCTGTAGTGCCATGACGACAGCCAGCAGTTCACGATTCCCCACGTCGTAGTTAAAATCAGCAGGGGACAGACGGCGACTGAAGAAGGCGCAGGGGTGTAGTTTCTGGTCCGAGGTCGAGCGTTGGGAAAGTACCGCACCAACTCCCGTGTCAGAGGCGTCCACCTCCACAATGAACTGGAGGGAGGGATCAGGGTGGGAGAGGATGGGAGCAGAAGTGAACAGTCCTTTGAGGTGGTTGAAGGCGGTGTCGGCTTCGTTGGACCAGGAAAAGGTTCTTTGTGGTGAAGTCAGTCGAGTGAGGGGTTCTGCCACCTTGCTGTAGTTCCTGATGAATCGCCTGTAGAAGTTGGGGAAACCCAGGAATCGCTGTAACGGTTTTCGTGTGGAAGGAGTGGGCCAGTCTTTCACTGCACTGATCTTTGCAGGGTCGGGTGATAGTTTTCCCTGGTCAACGATAAACCCCAGGAAGCGAACAGAAGAGGCGTGGAATGTGCATTTCTCTGCTTTGGCGTATAATTTGTTCTCTAAAAGTCTCTGTAAAACAAGTCGAACGTGCTGGACGTGTTCCTCTTCCGTTTCCGAGAAGATCAGGATATCGTCAAGGTAAACGAACAGGAATTTGTCCAGCATGTCCCGCAGCACGTCGTTTACCAGATGTTGGAATACGGCCGGAGCGTTGGTCAGTCCGAAGGGCATTACCAAATACTCGAAGTGGCCAATCGGGGTGTTGAATTCCATCTTCCACTCATCGCCCTCCCGGATACAAACCAGATGATAGGCGTTGCGGAGATCAAGCTTGGTGAAGAACTTAGCTTTGCAGAGAGGGCTAAATGCAGCGTCCATAAGGGGAAGGGCATAGTTGTTATGTATGGTAATGTCATTTAGTCCACGGTAGTCGATGCAGGGTCTCAGGGTTCCATCTTTCTTCTGGACGAAGAAAAATCCTGCACCGACTGGAGAAGAGGATGGGCGTATGAGTCCGGCGGCCAGCGACTGGTTCACCTAGTCCTCCATGCTGCTGCGTTCGGTCTGGGACAGATTATACATTCGGCTAGATGGAAGCGTAGCACCAAGGAGGAGGTCGATCCCACAGTCGTACGGGCGGTGAGGAGGAAGGGAGAGAGCCAGCTCCTTGGAAAAGACCTCCCCAAGGTCGTGGTAAGCCTTGGGGTTCGTGGAAAGGTCTGGAGCTCTTGGTGTTGCGGAGGGAACCATGGCGGAAGACGGCATGGCGGAGTGGAGACACCGGGAGTGACAGGGAACGCTCCAGCCAGACAGTTGCCCCGTTGCCGAGTTGAATCGGGGGTTGTGAAGTGCCAACCAGGGAAGACCCAAAACGATAGGTGCCGACGAGGAGGGAATCAGGAACAGTTGTATCAGCTCGTGGTGATTGCCGGAGTGGACGAGGGTGATGGGTTGCGTGCGATGCGTCACCGTAGCCAGGGTTCTGCCGTCCAGGTCGAGGATCTTTTTTGGCTCCTGGAGAGGCACCGTGGGAATCCCAGCCTGGTTAGCAGTCTGCAGGTTGATGAAGCAATCGTCGGCCCCGGAATCGACCAAACAGGACAGGGATATCGACTGCTGCGCCCAACGAATCTTGCCAGAGAGAGAGACCCGTTTGTGGTTGGGACAGGAAACAGCTCCGCCCACCAACACTCCTGCGTGTGTTGACGGGCTCAGTCTTTTGGCCGAATGGGGCAGGAGCTACGCCGATGGTCCAGAGCCCCACAGTATAAGCAAGCTCCACTCTTAAGCCTCACTGTTCACTCTGCGGAAGTGAGCCGAGTCCGACCCAGCTGCATGGGTTCAGGAGGATCAGAGAGAGGGAGAGAGAAAGCTGGAGGAGTGTGTGAGGAAGTCAGTGACCGGTTTGGAGTTAGCGGAGATGAGCTAGCTACTTGACGTGAACTAGTGATTCTTTCCCGGCGCCTCTCATGGATGCGGTTATCAAGTTGAATCGATAGAGCGATAAGTGAGTCGAGGTCAAAAGAATCATTACGAGTGGCTAGTTCATCCCGTATGTCCCCATTGAGATTTCTGATAAACATCGCACGAAGTGCAGAATCATTCCAGCCGCTTTCCGCGGCATGGATAGGAAATGAATGGAAAAATCAGCGACAGAAGAGTTACCCTGGGTTGTGTTGATTAACCGCGTAGCTATGTCTGACTCCTGAAGTGTGTGATAGAAAACTTTACGGAGATTGGTTGTGAATGAAACATAGCTGACGGAAGATGGAGCGGCGCAACACAGTGTGGCTGTTGCCCACTGAGCAGCTCGTCCCGACAACAAATTAACCACAAAGGCTATCTTAGCACTGTCATTTGGATATGTGAGGGGTTGTAAATTAAAGACCAGAGAGCATTGAAATAAAAAACTTGAACATTTCCCAATCTCACCAGAGAAACGTTCGGGAATGGGCAGGAATGGTTCACGTGGTGAGGGAGCGGAGATGGCTAACCCGAAGCTACCCGGAACAGCGTTCCTCCCCGGGTTAGCGAAGGAGGAAGTGGCTGCGGCTGCAGGAGGACTAGCAGACCTAGCGGTGTTAGCCGTTAGCTCCCGGAGTGAATTAGTGATCTCAGTGAGAATCTGACTGTGACGGCCGATCAACGTACCCTGTGCAGCGAGTGCCTGCCTAACATGTCAACGTCCGCCGGGTCCATGTTTGGTCAGATCGTTATGTCAGGAATTACTTAGGAGGTGGACCCGGAAGCAGACGGAGACGGTAAGTATGTTTCAAAACAAAAGTAATATTGATTAACAAAAGGATAACATAAAGCGACTCTCAAAACGAGTGGAAGTGAGTGAGTGAATGATAGACAGAGATGGAGAAGTGAAAGTGCAGCTGCTACAGGATCGGCTCGGCAGAATGGCGGCGTTCCAGCACGGAACAAACTCAGTGGCTTTGAGTTGACTGAGGAGATTCCCAGGAGAATAGGGAAACAGGAAAATGACCAGTGGCTTCTCGGAGGTGCAGGAGACGTGGCGACCTGGAGCGAGGAGAGGCGAGTGAGTATCCAACAGTAGGTAAGTTTTAAGCGACAGAAGAACAGCATAGTCTTTACCAACTGAAGGTGAAAAACGATCTGATGCCGGTGAAGAGGAACAGCTCTGCTTATAAGTCCTCCTGATTGCTGATCAGGAGCAGGTGAGGCGGAGCCGCGCAGGTGTAGACAATCACCATCGTCTGAGGGAATGTAGGTCAGCCACGCCCCCTGCAGAGTGAGAGGGAAGGAAAGGAAGAGCAGCAGCAGTACACAAACACAAATAATAATAAAAATATGAGGAAGGTGCAGGTGGGATCGTGACAACCAGGTCATGTACTATAACTTTGAAGTGGAATTATTGTTTGATAACAGGGTGTATTCCAATAAAAAAAAGTAATGGCTTAAGCTCACAATTGTCAATTATATGAGCTTTTATTTTGAAAGTACATTTCACAACGTCCGTACGATTCCGTTGACAGTATTTGCTATAAAGTGATGAGAGCAGAGGAGACACAGAAGAGAGACTAACCAATAGCTGCAAGATTTAAAATAATAACAAATGTATATGTGCATATTAGTATTATATCTATGTGCCTCTATAATAATACGAAGGACGTGAATCTCGTTGGCGAAGGTACTGACACAGGAGAACTGTGGGCTGAGGTGAGTCCCTTTCGCGCTGTCACTCACTCACTCACTGACCCGCGCACATACTGACACAGACCCACACAGAGAACTGTGGCTGAGGAGGTGAATCTCATTCACGCTGTCACTCACTCACATTCACGAAGCCATCAACATGGCCGCCACGTCCCAGAATGCAACACGGTTTTTTTTGTTTTTTTGTTTTTTTAAATAATGAAATACAGAGGTGGGTCTTTGTGATGGCCACAGCCACACAGGGTAATGTCTGCCTACACCCACCCACAATCATTTGATCATTTTTAAGTTGATTTGGTTAGTTAAACAAATACTTTGCAGCATTGATTTGTGTAATTTATTTTGTTTAATATTACATTGTTTTAGTGTAAACTTTGTCAATTATTGTTTCTTTTTTCTGAGTGACCTGCTTGGTGGGGGGTGACTCTCTGGGGACAAAAGGTGTGGCCAAGGGCAGCAAGCACCTGTAAACTATCAGCTTCACTGGACCAAACCATCCCCTGTGATGTGATGTCACAGGGGAATTTGGGATTTCGTTTTGGTGTTTTGTATTAGTTTGATGTATTGCCTATTTAGTTCATCCCTGTGTGTTTCATTTGGTCTGACCAAGCCAGTATTTAAGTTCCCCTTTGCCTCTCATTCAGGAGGTCTTTTGATTTAGTGACCCTTTCTTGTTTGCATGGTTTTTTTCCAGTTATGTTAAGTTGACCTCTTTTATGGCCAATAAACCCTATTTTCCTTTGGAAATTTGGCCGTGTCCTATTCCTTCCTACTTGGTCCCTGGCAGTCTTATTAAGCAAGTACCCTGCTCTGATTTTGAAATAAGAAAAGTGTTAAAATGTGATAAAAGGAGGTCTGTATCATGCATCAAATGTAGCGCTACTGTCCTACACACACTACATTTTTGACCCACTCGGTCACATGACCTTGAAGCTATTGAGCTTTAATCCTCAAATTTGCTGTATGAAAATTACATGAGCTTCCTATTGGCTAAAAATTAGTGAAGGACAGTAGAGCTACACTTGCTGTATGAGACACACCTCTTTTCATCACATTTTAAGCTTTTCTTATTTTTTATTTTTTTAATACACAATACAGTAAATATGAGCATTAAAGCTCAATAGCTTCCAGGTGACCTAAATACATACTACTAGACTGCCTATTCATGCCACACCTCTTTTTATTCCATTAGTTCTACTCATATTTTTTATAATTTGATAAATGTAATTATTAGCATTTAAGCTCAATAGCTTCCAGGTTATTTCAGCTGTTGGCCCAAAATCAGTGCAGGATCACGCTTGCTTAATGAGACACACTCTTTATTTCTTTCTTTAAAAAAACAAACTAAAACATTCATATTTTCATACTTTCAATATCGTTTTGTTTTGAAAACCGGAAGTTTCTCACGCTGAAGTAAGCTATCCAACGCACTGACTTTCCCAGTTGTCGCAAAGTATTTGCCATAGTGTAGGTGGTGAATTTGAACCACCTGGCGAAGATGTTCTTTAGTCGTGCACAGGTGGTCCCACTGGTCATGTTGGGTAAGTGTGCTATTTCCAAATAGTGAGAGAAATAGTCAATGACAATCAGGTAGTTTCTCTTTTCATACCCACAGATGTCTGCTCCGACCTTCTGCCAGGGCCTTTGAGGTAGCAGTGTCATCATCGGAGGCTCCTTCCTCTGTGTCCATCTGATTTGTATGCATTCAGGACCAGGGGCGGCCGGTGTATAGGGACGATTTGGGTGACGCCCTCCCAACTAGGAGGAGAAAGAGAATTTTTTTCCTCAGCAATTCCAAGATCCTTAGTACTAATATTCCTTTCAGCCGTCTCTGCCAGCAAAGGTAGTTATTATCAGTGTTCTAGACATATTATCTGTCATTGTCCAATCAGAATCATCAGATTCAAGTCATGTTTTATGGTTCCGCCTCTTCTGGGGCGATTTGACTGACGTGGAGAATCGCCCGAAAATTCTCCCATCGACTCTCATGTTAAAAAAGTTTTTTTTCGAAAAACATACCCTCCAATGCATTTTAATGAGGATTTATGTGCATGCACTAACGTGCTTACGTCATATGTAAATTCAGCAAAGAGAGGAGGGGATAACTTCTCTTCACTTCACCTCTCACGATAAGTTGTTCGCCCCTGGCGCCGCTGTGAGCGAAGCGAAGCGTTTCAAAAATACACAGAGGCTTGTGCTCGTTTAATCGGTCCCAGCACGAACTGATAAGTACACGTAGTTTGACCAGTGCCACGGAGCTCACGATGTCATACGTGTTAGCTGTTTATGGCTCGTAGCAGCGGACAGCAGTCATTTGAAGCTACGTTCGTTAGCTTGTTTGCTAACATTGTTGATGTTTGTATCGCTCAGGGTTTAACTGCAGGTTAAACTTCACGCAAATCAGACACTGGACTGTTTGCAGTAAGAGAGTATTGTAAGATGCATTTAGCAAATCATCTAAAGATCAAATTCTGCACTTTCCTTTACACTTAATGAATAATTTGACTGCACTATCTTGTCATGTATGTTTGTTGTATGTATCTGGTAAAAGTTGTGAAAGCTCTTGATCCTTGGTCAGTTAATAAATACTTGACTTAATATGCTACTCCTGTCTTTATGTGGTTGCTGGACACATCTTGTTTCCTGTTTAGCTGTTTTACGTCATACATTAGATTCATGTAAATAATATTTGTTTATCAAGTTGCCATCTAGTGGACACAAGGAGGACTGTTAATCACCTAATAACACAATGATACTGTCTTGCTTTATGCACCTATTGAATGGGTCACCTTATCATTATCTGAAAAAATTGCCCCCCCTGAAATTTTCTTCAGGAGCCGCCACTGCTCAGGACACTTTGTCACCAGTTCTTGGATCGCCTTCTCTAGTCTGGGCCACCACATACTCATTCGTGCCCTCTCACGACTGATGCCCTAGTGCCCATCATGCAAATGGTGGAGTATGTCACCTCTCTGTGTGGGACAACTATTCTATTTCCATACAACAGAAGTCCCTTTGAGGTTGACAGGCTGTTACCCCATTGGTGGTACGTTTTGGCCTGCACTGGGATGTTGCCCACATGCTTTGGCCACCCATGTGTCACCAGTTTACTAACCACCTGCAGGTTACGGTCAGTGCTCGTCTCTTGCTTAATCCACTCCAGCTTGGAGGGCGACACTGGCTATACTGCGTGAGCTGCATCTTCGAACACTGAAACATCACTGGTCAGTTCTGATATTTTACTCTGTATTACGGATCGTGGCTGTCTGGACAGTGTGTCAGCTGCTGTCAGTGTTTTACCCAGCACGTACTCTGCAGTGGGATCGATGGATTCGTTGCATCGTGAGCAACAATGGGGTTGCTCTTATTTTTCTCTATTAACTCTGAGTAATAAGAGGTTCTTGCACGTCTCAGAGCTTTTTTATATATAGCAAAGCTGTTCCTCCACAAGACAAAGTGACTGTCATTATGTGTGGAACGCCACGTTCTTTCTAACCTCCGCGTATTGAGCTTTAACGCTCGAGTTTGGGCTGTGTACCACGGGGCAGACTTATCCCGGGTGATAACCTTTTTCTTAAGAGGAGCAACAGTGTTTAGAACTGTTTGCAAGGTTAAATTTGTGTTGTCCACTATTCCATTAAGTTCTGTGGGAGAGATGTTTCTATAGTCTTCCTCTGTGATAAAACATGGCTGGAGGGCAGACGAGAGCTGTTCAGTGAATTCTTCAACTGAACTGTCAGATAAACAGCGACTGTAATAATGCTGCTGTTTAGGGTCAGTAACATTAGTAAGTACAACTTCAAATGAGATCAGACAGTGGTCCGATATCAAAGGATTCTCATTAAATACTACCCAGTTATGTATGTCAATACCATATGTTAAGATAAGGTCAAGTGTGTGTTTATGACGATGTGTTGGTTTGTTAACCTGCTGCTTGAAGCCAATTGAGTCAAGCAGAACTTTAAAAGATGAGCCAAGACTATCATTGGCTACATCTACATGAATATTAAAATCACCTACTATGATGATTTTGTCTTAACAGAGAATTAAAGATAGATAAAAAAATCTGCAAATTCACTTACAAATTCAGAGTAGGAGTTCGGCGGTCAGTATACAATAATAAACTGGAGTCTGTTATTTTGTTTAATACTTGGGTCTAACAGACTTAGAGTAAGGTGCTCAAATGATTCATAAGTACCAGTGGGTCGAGAGGTGAGCAAAAGTGTAAATCATGCCGAAATCGGAGAGAAAGGCCAAGAAACGTAATTTCACCCAGTGTGAGGTGGAAGTACTTGTCGGGGAGGTGGAGAAGAGGAAGGCTTTGTTGTTTGTGTTGGGCTCACCAATGCCAAAAAGGCTTTAGAGTGGCAGCATGTGGCGGATAACGTCAATGCTGTTGCCTCAGAAGGTCGGAGTGTGGCCAAAGTGAAAAAAAAGTGGTCAGACATTAAAGTAGACGCAAAAAAGCGTCTGGCGTCACACAGGCAGAGCGTCTGTGCCACGGGTGGGGGAACGGGCCAACGGGAGCTCACCTCGCTGGAGGAAAAACTGGCAGGGATCATCGGGGAATCCCTCCTGAGTGGAGTGGTGACGGAGGTGGAGGGGGACACCGATGCCGGCCCACAAGAAGCAGAAGACCAAGGTATGTAATTTGTATTCCCATATTTGAATTGAGTGTAAACCAAATGCATCAAAGTTGTGTTCACCCATTTATGTACAGAAACGATTAAGACTCTGTTCACAAAACAAGTGACTTTATTCAAAAAAAATTGTAGTTCCTACGGATCCAAGCGAGGTCAGTGGTGCTGCAGCAGAGCCATGTGCGCCCTCCAGCAGCCGTGTCCTCACAGATGCAGTCCTGCAGACGCAGAGAGACACAATCACTGCAATAAATGCAGTTGCTGGAGAACTGCGGGAGATAAAGCATGTCCTGTCCGAGTGAGCTCGGACAGGACATGCTAAAAATCTTTTATTGAACTCCTTCATGGTGGTGTCTCAACACCACCATGAAGGAGTTCAATAAAAGATTTTTTTGAATTTGTTTCCATACCCGTCTTTTCATAAGCGACGCATCACATCCAAACGCTGGCGCACGGCAGCAGCGTTATCGTTTTATGAGTCATGAAAACGGAGATTAAACGAAATGGGCTATATGATATAGGATGTTAATATATTGAACTGCATTCATATCAGTGTAAACATAATTTGCCCTACTGTTTTCTTACTATTGTCCTAAATCATATGTTTCCCGTGTGCACTCCAGGGAGTTTGTTTGTTTGTTCATTGTAGAAATGTATTTATTTTATCCAATTCTTGCAAATAAACTCTTCATATATGAGAGGTAATATAATTATTTATTTTACACGATCAGTTTCACACAGTTTCTCCCCCGTTTCTTTCTTCTGCCATCAGTGGTGCAGTTTCTCCTTAACCCAGGTATGTGCGTACGCATGGGTCAGAGTTGGCGTGGAGGACCGCACATTTTCCAGTCAAGTTCTCCTTTTATAAATCCCACGGTTTGCGTAGAGAGTGGCGTACGCCTTCTTTTGTGCTTACGCAATGTTTATAAATGAGGCCCCTGGTCTTATTAGAAGGGATGGTGTTCATTCCTCTCTGGATGGATCTTCCCTCCTTTCCAGAAATTTGACCAAGTTTATTAGAACCAAAATGTGACAACAAGCAGTCGGGACCAGGAAACAGAGCTGCAGTTTAATTCACTTCTCTGTGCTTCCACTAGTTCAGTCGCCCCCTGTAGATAAAGATTATACTATATATGATGACAAAGCTATATATGAACATAGATTTAGGATTAACATTGTGTCTGCCTCTAGGGCTCCAAACAATAGACAGTCAGGCAGATTTTTTTTTTATCAGATTTAGTTCTCCGTTCAGACAAAATCATCATAGTAGGTGATTTTCACGTAGATGTAGCCAATGATAGTCTTGAACACACACTTGACCTTATTACAACATATGGTATTGACATACATAACTTAGTAGTATCTTAGGAGAATCCCTTGATATCGGACCACTGTCTGATCTCATTTGAAATTATAATCACTAATGCTACTGACCCTAAACAGCAGCATTATTACAGTCGCTGTTTATCTGACAGTTAAGTCAAAAAAATAGTTAAAATAGTGGACAACACAAATTTAACACTGCAAACTGTTTTAAACACTGTTGCTCCTCTTAAGAGAAAGCTTATCACTCAGGTTAAGTCTTCCCCGTGGTACACAGCCCAAACTCGAGCTCAATACACGGAGGTTAGAAAGAACGTGGTGTTCCACACATAATGACAGTCACTTTGTCTTGTGGAGGAGCAGCTTTGATATATATAAAAAAGCTCTGAGACATGCAAGAACCTCTTATTACTCAGAGTTAATAGAGAAAAATAAGAGCAATAAGAGCTGGCTTCTATACTGGTCCTGCTGGATCTCAGTGCAGCATTTGACACTATAGATCATGAGATCCTGCTACATAGACTAGAACAAGATGTTGGGATTAAAGGATCTGCACTTGTCTGGTTCAAGTCCTATTTATCGGACAGATTTCAATTTTTTTGTGTAAATAAGGAATCCTCCATACTCATTAAAGCTAACTACGGCGTTCCTCAGGGTTTTTGTGCTCGGCCCAATTCTTTTTACCCTGTATACAACATAAATTTCCATTGCTATATGTATCTGTACAGCCGGATGACCCAACCCTCTCAATTTAACTCCAGGATTGTCTCATAGACATACAGACATGGATGACCCAGAACTTTCTGATGCTTAACACAGAAAAAACTGAGGTCATGGTCCTCGGGCCAATTTACATAAGAGCACCATTTTCAAGTGGAGCTCTAAACCTAGGCAGTAACACTCCAGTCCCTTGCACTACAGTAAAGAACCTGGGAGTCCTGTTTGACCAGGATTTATCACTGGATGAACACATTAAGCATATATGTAGAACAGCCTTCTACCACCTTCGCAACATTAAGACAGTTAGAAATATTAAATCAAGACAAGACTCTGAGAAACTAATCCACACCTTTATAACCTCTAGGCTGGATTACTGTAACTCCTTACTGTCTGGATGTCCTAGTGAGTCCCTGAGAAGCCTTCAACTGGTCCAGAACGCAGCAGCACGTATACTGACTGGAACCAGACGACGTGATCATAGAACTCCTGTCTTGGCTTCTCTTCACTGGCTCCCAGTGAAAAGTCGAATAGATTTCAAAATACTTCTTCATGACGTAGCGCATAGGTAACTGATTTTAATCTCTTACAGTTCTGATGACACCAGTGAAAGACATCAGGTCAGGACAGGAAAGAGGACTCTGTCAACAACCTACAGGCTGCAATAAACCAAGTGATCCCAATGGATCCGTGCATTTAAAGACTTTTAATTTTTTATTCTTTGTAATTGTGTATTGTACGTTTTGGGTAACATCTACTGCACGTCTGTCCGTCCAGGGAGTGGATCCCTCACCTGTGGTTCTCCCTAAGCTTTCTATCTTTTTTTCCTGTTATAAGGGTTTTTACCCTGGTAGTTTTTTTACTTACCCTGGTTGAAGGTCTAAGGACAGAGGATGTTACCAACCCTGTGAAACAAACTGTTTTGTTAACTGTGGGCTATATAAATAAAGATTGAATATTCCAGGAATTACACTGGACACATACAAATATTTGACCGTTTTATAAAGAATAAGAAAGAAAAGAAACAATCTTCATATACTTTTGGTTCTTAGGTGTTAGTATACAGGTCTCCGTTAGCATACGTGCAATGTGTTTTTCCTTCCGTGGTTACATGAGGTTTTGTTTGCATACTTGAATATAAAATGTTCACCTCCAGCACTTGACTGAAGTGGATGGATTTATTGTCGATCATGTTTCAATGACAGGATGATGCATCTGTGATGTATGTGTATAATAGATCTGGTGGCATTGTAAAAGCTGTGAAAACCACACTTGAAACAAAGCACAGTGTTTGCACAGATAAGCATCTTTTATTTAAGCATCAAGCTCATAGTACAGATATATTTAGCACATCTTGATCATCCAATGAGCAGCAAAAGAAAGAATTAAAACAGCTAAGCTTTGCCATCAGTACATCCCGATGCATACTCTTCACTCTTCACCTGGGGGGGGGGGGTTGCATGGTTCTTTTCTGAGATTTACAGGAAGAGAGGATTTTAGATTTAATTTACAAAAAAAAGAAAATAAACTTTGAAAAGATTACCGATTACCTTCTTAAAGCAGTTTTGAATATTGGCTTCACAACAATGTATCCGGACAAAATGGGAAAGAAAAGAATTGGTCCACGGCACAAATACAAAATGTGTTTTGTATAAAATTGTTACCGTACAACTGAGTTCACTGTATAAAAAAATTAAGTCAATGATCCACACCAGCAAGGCTCACATGCGCTTAAATCAAGAGCAGTGCGAGGAGTTTTGGACAGTGCTGTGTAGTGGTTTGTCTGTCACAGCCATGACAGACAAACCACAGAAGGTCAACATTCACAGTCGCAGCTCATTCTAACATGGAGCAGGTTAGACCAGAGTACATCTTCTTCACTTGTACAGTCAAACATGAATACAACACAGCTGAATAAAACAAACTTTTGACAACAATTTATCAACAAGGATGCGAACCTGCTTTGGAGGTGTGAAGCACACAGACCCATACTGACAGCACTCCCCAAAAAAGGGAGGAAGAGACAGTTCTAAATTACACTGTCAAGTAAGCACGGGTCTAGTAGTCACAGGATTTTCCTCCTCAATGAACAAAGAACACTGATGATCCAAACAAAAGAAAAAAGAAAACTGCTACGCGACCAATTCCCAGAGAGAAAAAAAAATAAAAGACACAATAAATTTGATAAAATGGCAGGTTCTGCAGCATGTACAGGTGGAATGATCCGGGAGCACCCTGACATGCTCAGACTGCTGGACCTCCATTGTGCTTAACACATTTCTCTATGGTTCAGAAAGAGAGAGAGGATGAGGTTATGTGGGGAAAAGAAAAATGCTTTGCTGGTCAATGCAAAAACTGTCCAATTCATTATTTCCCATTGAGAGCAGGATGTTCACAGCCAGGACCACTGGTCACTGTGCTGAGGGGGCAGGCTCAGTCTGACTGACTGTGTGTGTGTGAGCATATTCAGGCCTGGAGTCACATTCAGCTCTAACCTGCTCAAAGATTTTCTCGAGACACAAAAAGTTAGGGATAGGAAAGTTCACTCTACAGTGATATTCTACCATGAAAGCAGGGCAAATTTTAAGTAGAAGGATGCAATGGTAATTTCTTATTTCTTTATCTCAAACAAGAACCAACAGTGGTGGCAATACCACAACAAAAAAATCTCAATTTCTCAATAACATGATCAAGTGTTTTCTTGGTCTCATGATGTCAAAATTTGAACATCATGATGAAGAGGACTGTTTGAACTCTTAAATAACTGAACCACTACAGACATCTGTGATTTTTGCAGTTAATCACCTTGTTAGAGAACAGCATGTTATTCAAGAAGTACTGAAACATTGAATAATTGGACATTTGCATACAAAAGTTTAGAGAAGGTTAACTTAAGTTCACCTGTGAAGGTTATAGTGCATTTTAGGTGCATTCTGATATTGAATCCAAAAGCCAAACATCCCTAACTTTTTGTAAGTAGTGTACATTTGAAAGATGGGTGCACAGACCACTTGACATGGACTTTGTACATTTTGCATCAACCAATTCAAATCAATGTGGAGAGACTGGGGTGGAGTATAAGACTCAGAGATTTATTGTAGATACAGCTCACTGTAAAACAAAGAATGTCTTCAATGATTCATACAAATGTTTTTTTGGGCAATAAAACTTTAAATGCACATCTGCTCGTCTCATCACAAGGACAAGAGGATATTCTAGGTTGAGCGGCATGAAAGCAATGTTCATGAATGTATACAGTACAAGCACTGTATCAAAGTCCAGTGGTACAGTTTTACAGTAACCAGACTGGCATTTGTTTTTGTTGTCAGATTTGATAACGACGAGATTGGCCAAAAGCTTACCCTGATTTTTTATTTTTTTTACATTCAAGAAGCCATCACACAAAAGGCTGGGCTCACTTTTTTTTTTTAAATAAATATCATGAGTAAACCACTTTCTTTTTAAAGTGCACTCGATATTAATTGATAGGGATTCATGAACACCAATTGTCAAACTGGAGAGAAAATGGGGGCATATTTCATGTACTGTATGTTAACAGACACACTGAGCGGAGCTTATTTAAGAGGCAGAGACTGATCTGAGCATGTCAGGGCACCTAGCCTAGTGTGGCCGGAAGCCTTGTCTGTTGGGGATGAGGGCAGAGACTTGCAGGAAGGGACCGTTGTACTGGGCACAGGTGGACATCCTCAAACTGAGCACGTTTAATTCTTCTACATGCACTTCAAGATCACAGCAAGAGTGAGCTAGAATATCAAAACAAAGAGAAGAGCTTTCATGCAAGAGATCTAAGTCACAGGTACAACAATGCAAACAACTCAAACTTAAGGTTAAACTCGGGCTTGTGACTGCATCAGCACCGCAAGGTTCAGAGTGCCGACAGCAGCAGAACGGGAGGAGGGAGGAGGGGGAAGACAATGAGCTCTCTACTGGTGGGTGAGGCAGCCCCCAGCAGCTTTTCTTTTTGCGCCTCTTCCTCATCCCCGACCCTCAGCTCTGCTGGTTCTGCTGGCGGTTCTTAGCGTAACTTGTGAAGACAAAATTGTAATCATTAAACTGAGCCAATTGGCGGTCGAGGCGCTTGTACCCCTCAAGTTTCTGGGCAGAAGAAAAAACACTGCGACATTTTGAGCTCTGCAGAGGCAAACAGAAGGGGGAAAAAGAGAATTTACATTTTAAATCAAACTCGCACACAAAAATAAACAAGGTGGGTGTGGTTTCTACATACCTGATTGACAAAAAGGGTAGTCACAAACTTTCCTGGCTTGAACACATCCACAACCTTCCTCACCAAATCATCGTACGATGTAGCAGAGAGGTTGGTTTCAAAGCTGACATAGGAGAACTCTGGCTCAGGGGTGATGTGGATGGTCCAGTAAGTTCCCTATAGAGAGAAACAATTCAAACAAATACAAAAAAACACTCAAGCAGTTGGCATGAGGTAAAAATAAGAGAACAAGGAAGAGAGACTCACGTCAGTCTTCATTCCATTCATTGAGTATCCACAAGGGTTGAACATTGTGGCATCGATCACAGAACCTGCTATCAGGTCACGAATTCCACTCATCTGCAAAAACAATACAACCTCACTCAAGATCACTGACCACTGGGCCGTATTGTGCCGCCTTACCCTTATGATTTAGGTTCTCTTTTGTCCCCACTCTCTGCTCTCATTTAGTCTTTTACATTGAATTGTTTTTCTCTGATGGAATGTGTGAATTAAGAGGGTAAGAGTGGGGTTATGGTTGTGCTTACTGTGTGAAAAACCAATACACAAGGTTTATTAGAAAAAAACAGAAGCAGTGAGGTCTACTTACACGAGTGACATCACTTGCAGAAACACCATCTTTCATATAGAACTGGTCCATAATGGCTGGATCAAGGTCACTCATCAGAACTTCCAGTGTCTGATCTGCATGCTTGTTTTCCCAGTACTCGGGTAAGTCCAGGGTAAACAGGTACCTGCAGGTGACAACACCATTTGAAATATTAAACTTAATGTATTACTTCATTTTTATTCAAATATACAGTTCCATGTGGAAAATAGATAAAATGGAGCAATGTAGAATAATATATACGTACACGTACACGTACACATACATGTATTCGGGCGATATGGCCTAAAAATAAAATCCCTGATTTATTTAATAAAAAATCTAATGATTTTTTTTTTAAACTACTAAAGACAAAATAATTATTCATATGATGTACTATGTGTAAATGCATGACGTTTTACACACACATACAGTGTTTCAGTGTCAGTTAATTAAAATATTTTAAATGCATCCTCCATGACCGTAACAGACTCTGACTGATCTAGGGCCCTATGAAATGCGTTTTATGCTGGTCACATTTAAAAGTAAAATAATTAACATAAATAAAAATGTGGTAGTGGCCCCTCATCTGGTGCAGACAGTTTTCTGCGCACTGTACTGTTCTCCCTCTCCTGCGCCGTGCTCTTCTCCATATCAGACTGGATCATTTCTACACCCAATTTTACCCCTACAATGCTGCAATTACGGGAATAACAGATGCATCAGAGGAGCCGATCTATTTAGTCAACTGTTCAAAGAGAGAGAATGTTCTCTGCTGTGAAGTGAATGTCGCAGGGAATTCATAAGTTTAACTTTTGTGCAAAGAGACTTTTCAGCGTTTAACAGGTGCTGTTCCACAGCGTACTCGATGTGTTTCGGCCGCCGAATTATCGGTGCATTCCTAAATATAACATCTTTATTGACAATAAAAATATAACCATAACTAGCCTACGCTGTCGGGGGGCCGACAGCAAGGGGTATATCCGCGAACTTGTCCAATCCTCAACTTTCCAATATACCCAAAGTATACGCACTCGCACCTGCCACTAACCGTTTTAATTAATTATTAATAAATTCAACAAAATAACTGTTAAATATTATGATATAGTGCCGACTACACTTTATACATGTTCAAAGTATCCATATAAACGCGATATTGAACACAGAGAATACCTGAACTCATAAATTTCTCTCTAGGTTTTAATAAAACTAGTCAACCTACTATACCTTGTTAAATATTATGAATATTTAAATGCTAACCACACCTGCCATATCTTCAAAGTGTCCAAATGTCATGAAAAAGCATACACTATGTTTATTTAATTTCATGAAAAAGCATACAATATGTTCAAACTTTCCATTCAACGCATTAATAAAGAAATGGAGGCTTAACTATTTTCTATGTGATAATTAATACATTTATATTATAATGTAATAAATATTATGAATAAGTGCTAAATAAACCCATGATATCTTCAATGTGTCCAAATGAGCTCAATAATAAAGAAAAAATGCCATAACTATTTTTTCTGTGTTCACTAATAAGTTAATCAGTTAACTTATTATGTAACTATTACCAATCATAGCCAAAGTAATAATGATTGTACTTGTAGATAGTCGTTACATGAATCATTGTACACAATTTGAAGGCAATATCTCCATCAGTCTGGAAGATCAAGCCGAAAGTGTTTTTAACAAAATAAATTGATTAATTTGCTAATTAATAATAAAGCTACAAAGATAGGGGTAATTCTCAGGTGGTATGTGATGCCCATGCAAAATTTGAAGCCAATACCTGCAATACTTTGGAAGATACAGGCGAAAATATGTTTTTATATCATTAATTAATTAATAATAATGGTAGACAGCTCAAAATCAATAGGGATCATCTACAGGGGGTATGTGACCCATAAAAAAAATAAGAAAATTTAATTTCAAACACCTTTCCAGTTATCGCGTTAACGGCCAAAATCTGCGGACGCGCGAGACCGATTCCATAATATCCGCGCACATTTCTCGCGGATATAATAATGGCGTATTTGATAGTGTGACTTGAGTTTCAATCGGCACCTGGACAAGGGGACACGCAGCGCGCTTCCACTGTTTAGAAAAATCTGTGGTGTATAAAAAAAACAAAACTGTATATAAAGTAAATAAACAAGCAATATGCACTGGGGGAAACCCTGACCGGGTGAGTGTTTGTGAGAAGATGCACAGGTGGTGCCCATGAGCAGTCCCTGGAACATTTCCCCAGTGCCAAAAATAAAAAATGTGAGCCGAAGTAAGAGGAGAAAATATCGATTTTTTATTTTTAAAATCGTCGGAACAAAAAAATCGAATTAATTGATATATCACCCAGGCCTAACAGACACACACACACACACACACTATATTATAGTGTCCATTATATTTAAATACATTTACAATGACAGTGCGACTTTAATATAAATCTAAAATTCAAAGTTAAAATAAATAAAACAATAATATACAAACGTTCACACGGTCGGGTCAAAACGTTTGCATTAAAAACAAAACATGTCAACAACAAATTTATCTATCACACCAAATATCTAATGACGGAGCCGTCTGAGCCAGCGGATCATTTCATCAGGACAGGCCGAGGTAACGCTGCTCTGTGACGGGCACTGTGCAGAGGCAGAGCTGATGACCTCCGACAGCGCCGATGTCATACTATAAATACGCCATATCTTATTGCACAAACCACGTTTGGATTCTAAATGACTAATTTCTCGACTCAAATTATTTTAAAACTGCGTTCCGGGACAAAGAAAAATATTTATTTCAGGTTTATATTTGTATTTTATCCTGCTCTGTTCCACCAAAATGCATTCTGGGATATATGGCTTTCCCATGTACGCTCAAGTCACCAACCAATGTATCCGGTAAAATGGGCGGAGTGAGAACACTTCCTGGTAAGAGAACCGTACTTGCTGCTTGCTTTCTTGAGAATTGGAACAGAACTTGGACTGAGGCTGATGACGTTTTCACAAGTATGGGAGTACACAAGTACACACAAGTATGGATATTGAGAAACGGCCAAGGAGTACAGTAGAGTGTCTGGATTCTCCCAAGTGTGCAGTCAAGTGAGGAGATGACTGTCGACTGCTCACTCAGTTTCCCCTTCTTCTATTTCATTCCATCAGGCTGTACACCAAGAGGCTAAACCCCAACTCTGTACAGTTCAAAGTCCTGAATTACAGCTCTCCTGCCCCTTGTGATGACGCAGGCAAAAACAGTGGCCAGCACATGCCCGTCTATACCCGCTAAGAGTCTGTCCAAGATCAGTTTGGAACACCAACAAAACGGTTTCAAAGAGATGCGAGTACACGGTGGAACAGCACCTATTAAATGCTGGAAAGTCTCTTTGCACAAAAGCGAAACATGGCTGCATACAGCACAAATGATGAACTCCCCATAACACAACTCTCTTCTCTCCCCCTCTCATTAATTTGATGTGGGGATAAAGCCAGAGAAATTATCTAGGAGGTGGTGTGCAGAAAAAAGGGCCCATCTGTCTGCACCAGATGAGGGGCACACTCTATAATAGCAATGCCTTGACTTTAGTGAGGTGGGGGCAATGACATGAGGCATTAATAAAACGTGTGCAGCGACAGCCTGCACAGCTGCGAACTTTGGCAGGTGCTCCTCCGGTTCTCCTGCTGCTGCCAGGTTCCAGGGACGCCAACAGTGTAGTTACTGGCTTTTTCAGCCATTTGCGAATGCCTATTCTGAATGAAAATATAGCTGGTAGCTTGAAAATCTGTATCCTTTTTTTCCCCCTTGTGGTGGGAAGACACACAGACAATACAACGCAAGACAAAAAATGGATATCCCCCTGTGGGTTTTTTTTGACAAAAACGAACACCTGGAACGAATGGTGTTTTTGTGTTGTACCAGTTCATTAGTTTTGATGGAGCATCCAGTTATTATTTCAGAACTATTTCATATTCAAGTAAATGTGATGCGTCTCATACTGAGCGACAAACATGGAATATGAGTTACGTTTTATGATTTGAATAATATAATTTGTACAGAAATAACATTTCTACAACAATATCCAAGTCAATTCTATAATTATTGGTTATTCACAGCAAATAATTTTGGACATAGAACACCGGTTTGACCAGGTTTAATAAACCTGGTTAAGCTTCTTAAGGCTTCTCTTTATTCCACAAACATAACTCAATAATATGACGAATCAGCTCAAATGGCTTGGATAAAAAGCATTGGAATGATATGTAATTAAATGATTTTATCTTATTTTTATAATAATAATAATAATAATAATAATAATAATAATAATAATAATAACAACAACAACAATAATTTTGGAGTTTATTTTATGCATTTATTTTTTGCATTTGTGTTTGGTTTACAATTATCCAGGCTCCACTCAACCCGTTCTCGTGTAGCAGTAATAGAGTTTTACAAAAAAAATGCCATGCCAATGGCACGCGATGATTTCTGGGATAGCCTCTGCTGTGAGAAGGAATTGACAATTCGTGTGGAAATTGGGACACGCCCTAGGCGTGGCGCTGTGATGCATTTTGACAACACCCAGATGACAATTCAACACTTCACAGGATCCAGACCATGGAATGAGACAGCCTAAATGTAACCCCTGTACCTGAGGTCAATTTAGATTGCCCAATAAAAAAATGAGGTACCTTGCTCAGGGGTAGCCCTTGACCTGGTGGGGACTTGAACCGGCAACCCTTTGGTCATAAAGCCAAGTTCTCTTTCCGCTTGGCTTCCCTCACACTAACTCATGATATTTATGGTGATCTGGATATGAAAGGACAATAGAGACACAGGTCGACCCACTGAAGTTGGCACCACTGCAAACTATACAGAATACAATGCATTGCTTACCAGCAGTCAGAGTTCAGACGCCCCATACAGTAGGCTGCACCATCTGGAAGAGGCAAGAAGAAAGAGGACTTAGGATTCAATATTGAACGTAAACACATTTCTAGAGGCTATGGTACACTTCATGTGTGGGCTTCTGCATGGTTATTCCACAACACTTAACCTTAGATCAGTACATTTCTGGAGTCATACCAGTTAAATCAACTATCTTGTCATTACTTAGAAGCAAATTAATAAAATAAAGCTAGCTCTAGGTCATCAGGCTCGTAATTTTCCATTACTATAGTATTCAATGTGGGCAGGGTTGTCATACCACGGCTGCACGAAACGGTCATGACATCATTTTATACACACCCCCCCCAAAAAAAACACACCAACTAGTGACGAGCAAAGCAGTTGTCAGTGTAACTGAATCATGAGCATCGGTTAAAGCTCTTCTTGCATTTTTACACTTTTCTTTTGTAATCTTAAATTGCTCCCGCCAGGTTTTGAAACACATGATTATTTAATTCTCATATTATTATGATAAAAGTATGACCAATTAAAACATTTGGCCCGAATAAAATAATTCGCCGAGCTACCCGTCTGTCTTCTGTCGCGCACCTCGCCAAACGATGTCACAGCTTGCAAGTTGTGCCCATCTCTAACAGAGCAGTGTTACCAACGTGGCGACTTTGTCGCTAAATCTGCAGTTTTTGTGGTGTTTGGAGAATCTCACGTGAAAGCACGTATCACCCTGCAGTTACTGAGCTTAACAAGAAGCGTGTGTTGCTGGGATCACGTCCCAAAGCACAGTAACCGCTGCAGTCCCAGCCTACAGTCAGAGTAGAGAGGAGAACCTTAGCACTCTGTGTCCAGGCTACTGATGAATCACTTATGCACATAGCCGCTTTTCTAGGTGCTGTGAGACATGCTAGAAAGGCAAGTATAGCTTTAATTTAAAAGATCAGTTCAGTACTTCTGCATGACCGGAGTACAGAATCTGTCTGACAGTCACTGAACCGAAATACGATTAAATGGGTTGTGATTCGGCTAATGACCGTTGGCTTTCTGTAGTGCTGGCGCTAAATACACTTACTCCTCTGTTAAATATTGGGATTTTAGACATTTTTACTTGCTATTCTTTATTGTAGGTTTTTTGTTTTTTTTCTGTAATAAGGTTTTTTTTACCCCTGGTAGTTTTTCCTTACCCTGGTCAAAGGCCTAAGGACAGAGGATGTTACCAACCCTGTGAAGTCCCGTGAGACAAACTATGTTTTGTAAACTGTGGGCTATACAAATAAAGATTGATTGATTGACGTTTTCAGGATTTTTAAGTCTTTCTGACTGAAGTACAAAGGAATCAAACCAAACAATGCTAAACTGTAGGACATTGTGGCTGGAACTGTTTAATAGAAAAGTGCCATTAGTGTAACTAATAGTTACATACTGGGGAAAATCTGGCTGAGAAATTCCACTTCTTCCTGGAAGTTTCGATGAGGGAATTCTTGATGAGTTGGCTTCATGAAATTCTTGCGGGAGTAGAAAAAATTCTGAGAATAAGAAACCAAGAGAGTCTGATCAGTGCCTTATTCACACATCAAAGAGACAGTTTAAATCCCATATGTACATGAAGATATTTAGCAATGTTTGCTTCAAACCTCGATGGCATCGAAGCCACAGTACTCCCTGGCTAGTTCCAGCAGAGGGACCAGTGCTTGCAGCAAGAGGGTGGTTCCACACGTCTTCAAAATGAAACGTCTCTTTGAGACAAACATGCTACTCTCACTGTGGATGAGACACAGGACATAAGCTGATTTTAATGTGCCACTATACTCAATTACAAAATAGGAATCAACCACACTACCATTTAAAAATACAGCCACAGTTCTGTTTGGTCCACAGCCAAACAAACACATCCGAGTACGTAACAAACACATGTAAAATACACCACTGTGAAGCAAAAGCTGTTCAACATGACTGCAACTTTCACAATATTACAAATTTGTGCCAGAGTGAAATACTGAATCAGACTAAAAAGAGACTGAAAACAAAACATGGAAATACACTGAGGAGGCACATTTTATACTGGTACACGAATGCTTTGACCACAGAGCAGTTTACTGGGAAGCTTAACTCTACAAAATTGTGGAATTAAATTGGTCAAGGTTGAAAATACCAAGTTGGTTTTAAGATGTACAATAATAACTCAAAACAATTCACCCTGGTCTAGTGTCATTGGTAGTCTACTAGTGTAGCGTTTGTGACTTTGTCAAGCAAATTCCAGTAATTGAGAATTACTAAATGTTCAAAATGTGTTTAAAACAGGGCACAGAAATACACAATTAGCCATTTTCCCTCTGCGGCTGACTGTGTCGAATTGACTGGAGTAGAGGTAGACACATTATTTAACTCCATTACATGAGTTGCATTATTTTGACCATGTAACAATATGTGCAGTTATGTTTTACAAAGAAGAGCAGTTAAATACTCGTTTCACTCCTTTGAATGAAGTAGTGACAATAATGTAAGTGAATAAAGACTTGGGACTAATTAATCCGCATGTTTTGTCTCATCTTATGACCTGGAATAGTGAAAGATCTGGAAATGGCAAGTATAGGTAATCCCGTCTTCTTATCAACAGGAATTGTGGAACACTCACCTGAGTATATAAGCTTCCTGTTTGTCAGTCTTTGTCACACTTATGATCAAACAATGCACATTCTCCAAAAGTTTGTCCCACTCAAACCTACAAGAAAAATTAGAAAAAGGGCAACAATTAGTGCTTGGACATATAAATATTTTATATTTTTAATAAATAACCAGGTCACATTGAGGGAGTGAATCAGAGCAAGGGGAAATTTTTCATTTAAAAGTTAAAGTAGTTTTATGTGTCGTCTTTAAATTCATTCAACACAAGCTATTCTGCAGCAGTGTCCGGCAAAGAGAGAGGATTCCTGGAAAAGTTTGTGCTCGGCGAAACTTTCAGAAAACAAACCCCAAACGAACACTCAACTAAGACTTGCAATAATACTTGAGTTCAGTTATGCTATTGTTTAACAGAGCACTTTGGAGAGCTGTAAATATATAGAAATGTGCTTGATAAATCAAATAAACTTGCAATACTGCAGTCAGAACGAAAAAGAAAAGCTGCAGAGAAATGTGTTCATTTGCTGACTAAAGATGACAAGCAGCACTGTGCTTGACAAGAATGCTGCTGCCCCATCTCCTCCCCCTCCTCTGTCTCACAGCCTGCTGTGCAAAAGCAGCTGCGTCACAATCTCACTACAACCTTGGAATGGCAGCCTATTCAAATTGTCCAGTAGGAGTGACAGCACAGACTGGGCCAGTCCAGAAAGACCGTGAGGAGCACCACCGATCAATGGGGAATTTACCAGCAGCTCATGCTACGTAGTATCAAATGGGACAACCAGGGTCATGACTATTGACTAATTTCTGGTTTGATCACTTTAGCCTCAATCTACTTCACTTCCCAATCATCTTAAGTCATCATTTGACAAGTGGAAATTAACATCCACAGATCTGAAATTAGATTTTTAAGGTTACTTTATGTGCTACAGTTATACCTGCCGTTAGTTCACAGTTTCCAGTAACTATGCAGTTACCCACAGTCATGTCCTGATGAGCTTGTATCAGTGGTGAACTAAAAACATTCAGTTTCACCTTGTGCTAACTGCTCATAAATAAGACACTTTCCTAGTTCCTTCTGAAACAAACCGATCATCCAGACAACTGGCCAAAATAGACAAATATCCATCTGACAACTTATTGACTGAAAAAGTAGAGGAGAAAACATAATATAAAGTAGGCCGTTAAACAGTCACTATTTGTTCAGATAATCCAAGAAACAGGTTTAACTACAACCTTGAACAACACCTTTATCCAATCATAATGGAGGAGCAGCGACATCGGCACAGCACCTTAAACGGCAAACAAGTCCAAGTCAGTGCGCTCACTCCGTCATGAGGGATGATTATTTTTTTCATCGTCCTTGATGACATTTACAAACAATGGTGGCTACCAACAACAATCTGTGTACACAGCCTCAAGGAACCAAGATAAACATTGGGATGGGAGCTTTGCATAGTAGCCATTTTGACAGGTTTAAGCACAAAAAGCTCAGTTACTGATCAACATAACATTTGTTTTCTGTGATGAGAGCTATTGGATAGCACGTCGCCACATGCATTCACACTAGGGCTGGGCGATATGGACCAAAAGTCATATCTCGATATATTTTGGTTGAACAACGATATACAATATATATCTCGATATTTTTTCTGCAAAGTGAGAGCTGTGAAATGTAAAAATATCTTAAATAAAAATAGCCTATAAAATAGGCCAAACTTTTTCTGAAATAAATGTGTATATGAGAAAAGTACAATATCAAAATGTTTTAGTTTGACAACTATAAATGGCTTTTAAAAATCAAATTACAGATTTTCTTTTCTTATAAAAGAACAAAATGACAAACCCTAGTAAGGGCAGCATTTATATATAGAGACAACAAAATAAAGTGCTAATTTTAAGAAAAACATTTTTATACATCAGCTTCAGATTACCTTTTCGTTAACTTATCTGAACAGTCTCAACCAGTTGTACAAGAGACAGAGCAGCAACTAATTTCCCCCTCTTTTATTTTACTTTGATAAACAGTAGTGCTGTCACATGTGCTACTTGACTACATAACGCTGGTCGACGCTAAATGGGTGACGTTAGCGAGTTTGCAAGGCTCTGTCTGACGTCACTGTACATTTGCGGCAGTGCTTCTCGTGCACAATAGTTGCGACTGGGAAGCTCATATCTCGGGTCCATCGTTTTCATTAACATTTCATGAACATTTCTTTGGCAATGTGAAAGGACACTGCTTTTGTTATTGCACACCACTTGTCTGGAGTTTTGTCGGGTTGTGGACGGCTTGTGCCTGTGGCTTCTGCAGCGCGCAGTTTCACACACTACGCATATTGCACTTTGTGCCACGTTTTTAAGTGGTGAAAAAGATTCGTATTGCTGCAACGTGCTTATGGCACTCCCTACATATAGCGTGGTTTTGTTGCTCGTCTGATGATTTGTATCTGAACCGTCTAGAAATGATTGAGCCACTGCTTTTTGTTTTACTAACCCAGACGCTCTCCTCTGCGCGCTCCGCAGACGTTGCTGCTTTCTCCATGTGAAGCGGAGCGTCTGTTCCTGCCCCTCCCCTCACTGTGCATGAAAGAGGGGCGGGGCAAGAGGAGCAGTGCAGAGAGCTCCGGTCAGCAGCTTGCCTGGAGCAAGGACCACAGCGCTAATTTGAACTATATCGATATACGCGATATGGTCTAATTCCATATCTCATTTTAAAAAATATTGCCCAGCCCTAATTCACACCTAGTATTAACATGGTCTCAGGTGTCCACATCAAGAGCAGATTGCTTTCCAATCACCACCACAAGATTTCCAACAGCAGACTTCTGCATCACATTCTGCATGTCACTACATCAACAACATTAGCCACACTATTTTATGGAGATGCATCAGACTAATTACATTTACACTCTCAAGACCACCTCAAAAAGTGGTTTGCAGATGAGTTAATACATCCTCAGGTTTACTTACAAATTGTCATGTGCTACCCAACTGAAGTCCAATCACAGAAAACACATTTTAGTGCTAGGTGTAAATTCACATCGAGTGTAATTTATTTCCGTGAAAAAAACCAAAACGTTTTCTTCCTTAGATTTGTGCTCTTTAATGGTCTTTTCAGAGCCATTTATTGAAAAAAAAACTTTCAACTATAATAAAAATGGACCGACTTAATCGATAATCTATATTGCTCAATGCCACTTAAATTAAGTTTTAAGGGTGAAGATGGTATACATCTCTAAACACTGACAACAGTCATCACAACCTATTAACTGTGATCATTAAAGTGCCTAATTTGCAAGGAATCATACATTTTTTGTATGACTTTTTTCTCTTCCCATTTGTGTAAACAGTAAACCAAGCTGCCTCCATTAGAAAGGCCTGTGCCACACTGATGTAAGTTATACCACACTTGACCCATTTGACTCAAACTGAAAAAAATTAGAAAGGAAAGCAAACATTTAAGAAAAAGTTACTTTTGTGCCATGCATTTGTTTTGTATCCCCTTTTTTTATATGCAGATATGTAAATATAAGTGATTTGAGGGGTTGCTGCAACATGCCAAAGGGACAGCATTATTATTAAGACCTGGGTCAGATCCAGTTCCAGTGTGAAATGCACACCAGAGGCTATTTCTGGTCTCTTGGCAGGATCAGATTTTCCTCAGAGAAAGCGTGATCTCCAGGAAAGAAAGAACCAGATCAGGCTGATTATACTACACAGTAATCATGTAGGTCTGTTTCATGGGCAGGGATTAACCAGCACATAACCATTTGATTACATTAAAAGTAAAAGACAATAACCATCAATATAATTATACAGCCAACACAGACAGGAAAGACCACGTTTAAGAGTCGATGTAAAATACTTGACTGACGGGACAAGTACTTGACAACGACACAAAGAAAAATATAAAAGGTGCCATAGAGTCCTAAGGAAGTGACTACAACAGTATTTGCACACATTAGTGAATCAGTTGCCCCTGTGGACTTATTTGGACATTGGCTGACGTCCAACAGGTCTGATTCCATGACAGTGTCCTGAGCCATTAATCTGCCCTGTAGCTGTAAATGAATGCTGGTCGTCATCCAACGACTGACCCCACACACAATATTTTCTTAAACTGACCACAGTGATCAGGTTAATGAGCAGAAGTGTATGGCCTGGACCTTTGCTACAGTTCATTCATTCATTAATACACGACTGCAACATGAACAAACTGGTACGCAGCTTTAAAAAGTTAAACCTGGGTGTGAACTGAAAACACAGGCAACTGGTTTTCAAACTCGAGAAGGGGAGCATGTGGTGCTGGCCAATTTATAACAGCTGTCAAAGAAATATCATTCTATAGACCACATGAGCACACCTCAAGTTGCTCAACACTCCCTGACAAACCAGGAGTAACCTGCTCAAAAGTACTTTTGTTTACATTTTAAGTCTGAACTAAATGGTAACATTACCTCACCTACAGCTTTTGAATCCATTCATTACAAAATACAAGTGGTGTTTAGTGGGGCAAATGTCATTTCAGCCATTCAAATACATTTCTTTATCAAGTAGGATCTTTTCACTGGAAGCAGCCAAGAGCCACTGAGGCACAGTGGGGGAGACCCACTAACCAATCAGAGGAGATGGGAGGGGAGAGAATGCATGGCTCGAAACGTGACCGGAACAACCACCATGCTCAATTTTAGTCATTTAATTGAATGAGCAGATGTTGGAGATGCCCTGCTGGGGATTAGCAATGTTTGAAATATTAGAGGCAAACCGCACCGTCAGTCACCGTATCTCTCCAATACCACTCGGCTGATAACTCAGCTTCTCTGATTGAGACACTTACCCGACACCAACAGCAACCACCCCCTCTTCTCTTAACAAAAAAACAGGTCCCAGAATAAACGCAAGCGTTTTGAGCCTGGGTGCGTGCGTGTGGGCCAGTGTTGCAGATTAAGCAACACGCGGTGAGAACGAGCGGCCACATGCAAGGACATATTCAGGCAGGAAAAAACAACAACAACAGTGAAGTATAACAAAAAACGACTTTCGGTACAGTTTACAGGACAGCACTAATTACACGCATGTGACTGATTAATTATCCTGTTATTAAAAGGTTAACGCCTCACGTTAGCGGAAAAAAAAGTGGGCCGACACAATACAGTAATAAAAGGCAATACTGGTGTAACGCATACAGCAGGTGTTTGGGTCATACAAAGGCCCAGAGAGCAGCATGACAAAGCTGAAATGCTCCTATTTTATCGCATGAACTAGCTCCAGTGGGATAGTTTAAAAGGGCATCAAACTTGCCGACAAGACGACTTTATCACCGTTCACGCACCAACAACTTTAGGAGCCGTGAGCATATGTCAGTATGTTAAACGCCTTCCATTACCACGTTGAAGAATGAATGACTTAGCTTAGAGTTGCCACGGTGAAAGGGGGAGGTGGCCATTTTCCAGTGACGGAGTTAGCTAGCTTACTAGCAACGCGCTCTGGTAACAGAAATTTGACTCCCCACCTAAACCAGTTCACGAGGAATGAGTCGGTGGGCTATAGAGGGGAACGTTCCGTTTGAAAAGCGTAATTTTAAGCCACATTTAACGGGTTACATGTGTTACGAGGGCATTCGTGTGGCCGAGGATTCCGCCATCGTTTCAATGTGTGACCAAGGACTGACAGAACAGCCGCGACATTCACATGACACTAACCTCGGGATGGTGCGGAGGTCCCCGGTTCCTTTGGTCTCATCCTGCCGAGAGAACCACACCTCCAGCAGCTTCTCGGTCCCCTCGAAGAAATGTGCACCATTTTCTTCCATCATGAGGCAACAGACAGCCAACAAAAATATTAAACGTCGGTTGTAACGTTTACAGCTTAATTGGTCCTTCCTCGATCAGTTATAATTTAGTGAGGTACAGCCCTTTAAGCAATCCAGGTGTTGATTTTCTTGAGTTACCGTCTTCCCTTTTACAGAGAATACCGTGAGTGAGTGCTAGCTAATATCGCCGGCCATACTGTGAAGAGCACTGAGTGTGGGTGGCGCAGAGGCTTTATATGCGAGCACAGCTACGTCAGCCTTCCGTCCATCACGTCCATTGGCCAGAGTCTGCTGGAGACACACACGGTTGGTCCAGACTCATGTCAATCTTTGCAAAAGCAAGTATTTCCTCACGTGACTCCTTGTAAGTGAGAATTGAAATATCGACGGCCAAATTTGATTGGATTGTTTGGGTTGGACATGAAATAATAGGACAAACACAGGTTTATAATAATTCCACTCCGGGTTTAAGAGAGCCAGGGTCACACTTAATAGTAGCTGCTTTTGTGTATGGTTATTGCAGCATTGCTAAAACAACAAATCTAATGGTATGTGTGTGTGTGTGTGTGTGTGTGTGTGTGTGTTTATATATCTATTCATTTATTTATATTTATAGCGTTTATAAATATTACAACAATATAATATACAAACAATATAATAGTGGTTCTACCAAATATTACATATTAATTATTATTTTTATCGTTATTATGATCAAGCATGTATGCAATCTATGAGTTATCTAGTGTAAAGGAACAGCTGTGGACATAAACATATAAATCAGTGAGGGCTGCATGTTTGAGGAGTGTACATGTAAGCCAGAAACGGGGGTTGTAGTTTCTTCACGTCAGTTTTCAAGCAGGCGAAGCGTGGTGCCTGTACTAAAAAAATACACTACCCAGAAAGCCCCGCGCGCCAATTAGAAACGTCAACGAGCCAGTGAACATTAAGCGGAGCAGACCAAAATCCCAAACAAGGAAATGATGGGGGAATACAACGACCCGATTATTTAATTAATGCATGTAATAATTCACATTTTATTTGTGTGTCAATTAAGACGTATTTATGGGTTAGAATGGATTACGACTTCAAAACAAACCTGGCGACCGAGAGAGAGAGAGTGGAAGATCTGTTCGAATATGTAGGTTGCAAAGTGGGTCGAGGCACCTACGGGCACGTTTATAAAGCTAAGCGGAAAGACGGGTAAGATAACCGTGGACCTTAATGTTTATGCTCACGTTAGAAATGACTGCAGCACGCCTTTTCTCTACACTGTACTCGGCTGTGTGTGGGTCGTGGCGTTACATTTGACGCTGTCAGAAACGTTCGTCTGTGTTTTCCTCACTCACTCACTCACTAAAGACACCCACCCTCCTTCCTACTCCCCTTCCTCTTCCCCACCCCCTAAAACAACACAGCTACAGCAGCGCTGCTGCTGCTGTTTGTGACCCACACGACCAAGCCTCTTCTCCGTGGATCCACTGAACACACTCTGCTCTATACGTTTGTTTAAACGCACTGGAAGACACCGCATGTCATTTTACTCCACAGTTACATTTCCGCGCCTGTTTGTCGTACGCTGTTCGACCATTTTATAAATACTGCACGAGCAAAGTTACTTTACACTACGATAGTTTTCTTATTACGCTGTTCTGTACACTACAGCAAAATGAACGTGTATGGTTACGGTGTGACAACAGCAGGGAGGTGGACTGATGTTATCACGTGTCCCTTGCAACATAACATGCAACATGGCAGTGTGTTGCTTTGATTCTGCAAAAAAATATTGTAGTATATGTTCAAATGTGTGTAGTTTAATGACCAATGACTTGGCAGCTTGGACACAACTTTTTGCAAGAATTTGGGTTAGTGCATAAATTAAAAACCTGCTCTCTTTCTTTCCACCAAGTCACAGGTCACTAGTTCTAAACTCACATTTTTGTAACCTATTGTATTATGACCTTATACAGAATTCAGTTATTATTATTAATAACACAGAAACACATATACAGTAAGTATCACAGGGATCAGATATCTAGTCAGAGCTTCATCAAGTATTAAAGGGCCCATATTGTGCAAAATCAACTTTTTAATAATTTCAGTACTTATATTTGGGACTCAGTGGGCCATACCAGTCCCCAAAATGTGAAAAAACAAGACTCAGTCATGTTTTAGTGGTTCCACTTAGTGTAAGTATAGGCGATAAAACACGCGATGTTTAAACCTCCCGCGCAGTTACGACACATCACACATTTCACCGTGAATGTTGCCCCCCCCACCAGGCAGAGTACTTCAGAGCTCCACCGTAGCTACTCATTGTCCCTGTGAAATACGAGAGTACAGGCGCGGGAGGAAGAGCGGCTGCACAGCGGAGCACAGTGTTTTACACAAACTTCCAGCCTCAGAGGATTTGTGTGTATACATATATTTTATGTATGAAAAAAATGTGCCGGATAAAGTCAGCAAACGTGTGTTTGTGTGTTTGCACCACTTTGCATCAGACTGTTTTGTGAACCTCGGTCAGTACAATTCTGGATAGGGCAGAAGACTGAACGTGAAACGGGAGCAGGACCAACTGTCCGTGGGGAGACTGCAGTGGAACTAACTGTAAGTATTCTTTAGAAAACACATGCTTAGTTTGTCATTGTTCCCCTAACGCGAGCAATGAAAGTCTTCACCGTGTCAGTGCAGTAGGCTGACTCGTGAAATGTACTGTGGTGTGTTTTTGTGCTCGGGGAAATTGGCTTTAGGTTCGTATGCTTATCAAGTATCATGTTTGTATGCTAGCACGAGCAGAGACGTGGCCTCCGGCCTAACAAACAGTAATAACTTCTAATAAGGTATGTTTACTTTGTCATTGTTCATGTGACGGCAGCTAAGGCTAAATGTGGTTAGCTTCAGAAGCCCTTTGTTGTTGATTGTATGTAAATTCCTATGCTAGAAAAACACCTTGAACGCACCAGTTACGTGCATCTGCAGTTAGCGAGTGACGTGTGGATCAATGATATGAACAGCACGCGTTTGAAAGCACGGCAGAAAGGTAACAAAGGTAGGAAAATATCAGTTAACTGCAAACATTTAGGCTTCAATGTGATGGACGTCGAGCAAAAGTAAATTGTTTGCAAAGTTTCTCGCTCTATCGGAAACACGACCAGCGACACCACAACACAGTCCTCTATTAACGACACTCTTTACAATGCCTTGTCTATTAATCGTGATTTCAATATCTATCAAATTAATCTTTTTTCTTATTACGTATGGAGATACAGCCACACCAAAGTAAGCCAGTTATGCAGCTAAATAATGTAATTTAAATCATTAATTTAAAAGAAACCGACTAATGTTTACCTGTTAAATACAAAGAGGTGATAAAAGAAGTCCAACATTTGAAAATAAATCCCCATTGTATGAATATTTTGGGAATATGTACAATGTGTTCTAATTCTGATTTAGTATTTTATTCTTTTGTCTCCCAACACTTTACCTGGCAGGCATGCACTTCAATGAAAATACAGCCAACGTTCAGTAAGTTTTCTTTTTAACTTTTTATTGAATGTCACACTAGAAATGTAAACGTCCCTTAGAAAATGTGTGTAAACAAAACAAATATATGAATTACACTAGTAAAAATAAATAAACACAACAAATTAAATACAATATTGCACTTTCTGCTTATGCAGACAACGTGGATGAAATAGTGGACCTGTTGTTGGAGAAGGTGTTTCTGGAGCCTGGTCCATACACAGATGCAGTTATGAGAATGTCCATCCCTGAAGATCGCTCTGCACAGTTTGAGAAGCCGGACAAAAAGGAGGTGATGGAGAGCTATGTGACGAGGTTCAGTCAAGGGCCGGTCTGAACCCCACATAGATGTCTTCAGCATCAGGGAACTCTCTCCATAGCACCAAACAGCTGGGCAGTGGCACACCAAGTTTTTGTCCCAGAAAACTGTAATGGCTGAACAGAGTGTGTGTATATAAATGTTTAGTTTAGTTTACTGTTTTATTGTCAATAAAGTGTGCTGAGAGTGAATTTGATTTTGTTCAGAAATGTAAATGTAACATTTTAACAATAGTCAAACTACCTTTAGAAATGGAGAAGAAGGGATGGAACAAAGTTGCAAAATTTAATTTATATACGTGTACTGTTACAATAAAAATAAATAACCAATCTACTTGCACTACCAAAGGCTACCGTTCTGTCATGTTTCCACATTCTCTCCCCATTATTGATCCACACACGTCACTTGCAGCTGCAGTAACACGGGTGCATTCAAGGTGTTTTTCTAGCATAGGAATTTACATACACACCGCGCCGTGCGGCGCACTAATCGTTTTTCTTCGATTCTAATGTTTTTATGATCGCGAGAAGCCAAAATCGTGGTCACTCTATGCATTACGGTGAAACGCAGTAACAACGGGTAAACGGACATTACTATCGGGTATACGGAGCGGGGGTTGGGACGACGCTGCATGACAATGGATGATAAGTGGCGACAGTATGGCTGTGGATAGTAAGTTAGATGTCGAACATAACAATGATGTAACGTTATTACGGAGGAGCTGAGAATAAAAAAGGGTGCTATTACATTCCCGCTGGTGTGGAGAACACGGGAGTAGCATGCTCGTTACTCAAACAAATCTAGAGTTTTATAAGCAGTGAGTTACGCAAACAGCGGCCAGCGATCGCAGTATTTAGTCCGTGACCGTGAACTAACCATTCTGACACGTCCTGTTGCAGTCTACATACAACTTCTTCTGTAGTTTCGTCTTCCTCCACCAGCCATGTTCCTCCCACGGTTCGCGTTCAACTGTTGTCAATCGAGATATGCTCGTAGTTAAGTGTATCAGAGATAAGAGTAGCCACTCCCCTCTTATGTTTAGATTTCACAGATGAGGAAAATACATATTTAAAACTCTTTCTTTTCAACCTTAGATGATCCTTTTGGCTCATGTGTGTTTCCTGGAGCAGGGCAATCTGGGCTTTTTCTTTCTTTAATTTTGACATGATGTTGCTCATCTTAATCACATTCAGGATCCCATTTACATTGAAAGAAATCATTTTCACTGGCTCAGCTTGCATTTAGTTTTGATAGCTGGCCGCACGACAAATCCCTGACAGAATCAGGCAACCCCCTTTAGAAGGACAACATATAAAATAAGAAAAAGAAAAAAAAAAATCAAAAACAGAACATTCAGTACGTAAACGGAACATGAATGCACCTGACCACACTTCCAGCAGTGAAACATCTTCACTGCTTCCCTTAAACCTCGAAGGCAAGCCCCTTTTCCCTCCCTGAGTCAGGGGGCCTTCCACTGCGATGGCGCCCTCAGTAAAGAGACCCCCCATCCCATTTGACTCGACAATAATTATATTTTACCATGTCGTCCGTATCATACTTATATAACAGAATATTAGTTCTATTCTCGTCTATATACTTGCAGCCTCTCCTTGAAACCTGCTGCTCCTCTGGTCTGCCGCGAACGCCGACCTCCCGCCTCCCGCCACGACGACCATCTCTGTAGTTTCTCTCTTAGTGTTGCTGGTGGTTTAATCACATTCACCAGGAGCCCCCGGGACGCCAGATCCGCTGTCGCTTCCTCCACCATATTATAGGTTTTCGCTTCTTCTTCATAAAACACCTTCAGGCGGGCTGGAAACAGGGTCCGGAACCGCAAACATTTCTCTTTCAGGACCCTCCGCGCCTCTGCATACTATTTCCTCATGGGCATAATCTCCGGTGGATGGTCGTGGTCAAGGTTGATCCTGTTGTTGTTCATGTAAAACCTTTCTTCTGCCACACCAGCCTGAGCACTTCTTCTTTAACGGTAGAGCACAGGAATTTAACCAGGATCAACCTGGGCTGTGACCCGTCTGGAGGGGGAGAGGGGAGCGCTCTGTGCGCCCTCTGTATTTGTAATGCTGTTGAGGAGGAAATATTAAGATTCTCCCGAAGTAGTTTCTCCACAAAATGGGACACAGATTATGATCCCGATTCCGCTCCCTCCGGAACCCACACACTCTGAGCGACTCCCTCCTGGAATGTGCCTCCAACGTTGTCAGCTTTAATTGAAGCTTTTCCTGTGCCGTTATCATCCCGGATAATATATCCTCTGTATTTTGGAGCTTATCTTCATGTCCAGCAACCCTGGCCACCATTTCATTGAGCCTCACGTTGGTTTTGTCCGGCTCTCCTCTGATGTCCTGTAATTGTGTTTTCGTGTCTTTCCGAAATTCTTCCACTTCTTTCCCAACGCTTCTTAGTTCTTCCAGTATCAACGTCAAGCTTACCGGTTCGTCCTCATTCTCTGTCCCACCGTCATCATAGCTAGGAGCAGGGGAGGCGGGCCGTCTAGCCCCGCGAGGGCTAACGTTAGCGCTAGCTTCTTCTGTTAGCTGCATTTCGCCGTCTTCGACTTGTTCAGTATTTGGCCTTTTAACTCTCCTCTTCTTTTTGGACGTAATTTGTGACCCTTTTTCATGTACTTCGCTGGTTCATTCACTCACTTTGGGGCAGTTTTAATCACTTCTTGTCGAGAGCTCCCCCACTAAGCTGCCAGCGGAAAAAAACCTTTCAGCGCACACATTAAAAAGCGGCACCAGAGCGTCGGCATTCACAGATTCTAACGGTACCATTTTTATCACTCTACGAACAAGATTCACTGGTCCAGCCCCAAAATAAGAGCAAAACAACAACTGACTTTGAAGAAATACAAGCAGAAATGTATATCCACCTTCCTTCTCTGCATCATGTCAACCAACTCTCTAGCTTTTCCCTTCACCGTACCAAGAACCCTAAGTTCTCACTAGTATGCCTTGCCGCAGCAGGCACTAATGAAATACATTGAAGTGGCTCTGTGGTGTAGTGTGGATGGGTCAGTCTGTTACTGAATGAGCTGATGATGTGCTAGCTGCTAGTCATTAGCATCACAGTCAATACTTCATACACAAAGCTGTCATCATTCACACATGATTCAAGCACATCGACACGTTTGTGCCGGCCCTAGAGCAAGTGAATAGCAGCCACAAAATGTTCTGAAACGCACAGTGGTTTATAAGAAGACAAAACATGTTTTAATTCCTGTATGTGACTTCGAATGAACACTAACGTTATGTAGATTAACGACGTTAAGGAAAACTCACCCCATAAGAATATAGAAGGTTAATAAGAGGTTCGTGGTGCTGCCATCATGTCATCATCTCAGACAACTACTGTGTATGCCCTGCTCTCTTTGGGCCGCTAAATAATCCATCTGTTTGTTGTTTTTGCTACGATGAAGTCTGCTAACGTTTATGCTAACATGTTAGCATAAAGATCGCTAGCTTAAAATTAGGGATCGACCAATTATCGGCCTGGCCGATAATATCGGCCGATATTCTGCATTTTTGCGATAATCGGCATCGGCCGTTTTTTTCACCGATAACCGATATAATGAATTATGCTTTAAAACGCGCTCCGTTGGCTCTGATGCGGCGTCTCTGCCTGAAGTCAATGTCCCGCCCACAACCCTCACTGATTGGCTACTTGGCGCAAGTGAGTCAGTGACAGCCAATCAATCCACACTGAAGTCTCTACATGCAGCGCCACAGACACGGAGGAGAAGCGGAGGACTGCTCCGGTGAGCAGCATAAAGGTAAGGCAGTGAGAGTCAAAGTTTCAAAGCCCTCTAGGATGAAGTTTTAAAAAATACCACAACCTTATCCTCTAGTATAAAACCTGCGCTTTGGCTCTGGAGATTAAACTACTTCAACACGGTGTACTGCTACATTATAATTGCCGCGACTGCTTTAGAGCTGGGGCCAGACGCACAATAATAATAGGAGACCCTTACGGTTATCATTACTTTGTGGGAATAATTCATCTCCTAACGTGTCTCACCCCGTGGGGTGGTTCCCGGTTTATCAATAAACACCCGTGGTGATTATAGCCTATAAGTTTAACAGCACACGTTAACGTGTCCTTGTTTGTTTTCAATCGCCTCTCCCTCAGCGCTCTCTTTTTTATAAATTTACCGTCGCGTCTACAACTCACGTGTGTAAAGTAGACTTTGTTTTAATTTCCAATTGCCAAGTGCCTTATTCTTATTTATGTAATATGACATACAGTTCTAAGCACAAGAGTGTACATTTAATGTTCTGAGATTCTGAATATGACTTAATTTCTCTAAATATATAAATAAATATAATAATAAATAAGGAACTATAAGTGAAAAACTATGTTAAGCATTGAAAGTTGTGTCTTTATTTACTCATTATGCTGTTTTATGTCAAATTTTCCATAAATTACTATTAAATCTATACAATGAATGTAGTGAGCCAAGGTTCAGGCCACCCTCTTTATTGGTTTGCTCTTAATCAGGCTGAATCAGATGTAGACTACCTGAGAGAACATAAGACATCATTAATTAAATGTTATTCATGTAGGCTATCATAAGAATATTATGTAGTGGAAGTTTAATAGACAGTTTTGCTCTAATAAATGAATATATATTTTCTCTTTTGATTCTTTCTTTTTGTCTCTCTTTCTCTAAATCCTCATTACAGGTGGATGGATCCAAGAAGCGGGTGAAAAGTACAGTATGGCAGTATTTCACAAAGCCAACCCCAGGAAGGGCAGTGTGTAATACCTGCAAAGACATTAATGATTATGTGATTATGTTAATTATGTGTTCATGTTATTTTACAAAAAGTTAAGGCCATTTTGTCAGTGTAAACAAACAGTATACTGTATTCATTTTAATCCCAGGTGTGTTTCTCTAAATTTTGACACCAAAATGTTCATTTTTATTGCAAATAAATATCGGTTCTAGATATCGGCTATCGATCTCGCACCAATATTGTGATTGTGATGCGATATGCAATTATTTGTTACGGTCTTTGTCTTCTGTATTATTAAACATAGACAAGCAATACATCATATAGTATGGCCAATACTATGTTATATTAGAAATAAACTGTTCTTTCCTGGAAGACAGACCTCTGTTTTGATGACATGAGGTGATGCATGAATTGATGACTGACATTTTTATTAATACTTCAATCAAATAGTATATTTGAACATACACAATAGTATATTTTGAACATAAAGTGCTGACAAGGAACCCTGGTGTAAACATTAAAATGAAAGTCAGTAGCAAGTCACACAAAGTGCAGATTGCAGTATATATATATATATTTATTTATGGACGGCCGGTGTATAGGGACGATTTGGGCGACGCCCTCCCAGCGAGGAGGAGAAAGAGATTTTTTTTTCCTCAGCAATTCCAAAGATCCTTAGTACTAATATTCCTTTCAGCCGTCTCTGCCAGCAAAGGTAGTTATTATCAGTGTTCTAGTGTTCTCTTAAGAGGATATTATGTCCAGTTTTTATTGTATTGTATATGTATTGTTCTGTGTAGCAGTGTAGCTCACAACAATAGTATCTGTGCTCATACAGAGCAGGGTGTGGTTTCACTGACAGCTTAGACCAGGAGGGGGTTGTGCTATGTAAATGTGATGATTCTGTCTCTTTGCTCTCAGAAGGTGTAAATCTTTGAGGCTGAAATTCTCCCTAAAGCAGTTTGAGGAGTGCCTACATTCAAATTGCCATATCTTCTTATTAAAAAATATTAGATTTACATGTGTTTGACATTGTTGGAAAGCTTAGAAATCACACTTTCAGAATCTGTAAATAACTCCAAATGTCCCAAAGTAGACTTGTGAACGCTTTTGCCATGGCTGGACAGATTTTTCTCTTAGAGAAAATTTAATCTTTTCCAACTGTAAGAGATTCATCACTTCTTTCAGTAATGTTGCATGAGTTGGTGGCATTTTCTGTTTCCAGTTCAGTAAAATCAACCTTCGTGCCAACAGTCACGTAATGTATCATATTATATTGGTTATTCGACAAAACTGTTGTGGCCGCTTTCACCCCAAACACAGCCAAAATTGGATCAGGCTCGAGTCGAATTTTGAGAACATCGGACAGTGTTTTAAAGATATTGATCCAATAGTTACAGAGTCTTGGGCAGTTCCAGAACATATGTGCCAAAGAGGCCGAAGCACAACCACATCGATCGCATATGGGATCAACTGTAGGAAACATCTTCGACAGTTGTAGTTTCAATAAATGTAATCTGTGTAATATTTTGAACTGTATCAACCCATGTCTGGCACATACAGAAGAGGAGTGAACAAATTCTTGGGCTTTTTCCCATTGACTCTCTGTGATCTCCACACCCATATCCTCCATCCAGGCCTCTCTTAAATGAATGATCCAGTGTGGTTGTACCATCTATCAACTCATCATGAATCTTAGAAATAGCCCTTTTTGCTTGTGGGTCAGGCAAAAACAGTGTGTCCATTGGAGAAACCGGGGGCTTGTTTGGGAAGGATGGAAATGTCTTTTTTATAAAATTTCTGATTTAAAATAAATTTATCTTTCAGTTGTTGAAATGTAGGAAAAATGTTATCGATATAAAGGTCATTGATTGTCCTAATTCCTTGTAGATACCATTTGCGAAACAACAGATCGGAAGATGACGGAGGAAATGAGTGGTTATTTATTAGTGGTAATAACCCTGAACAATTCTGCCAGCCAAAATGTCTCCATATTTGGGACCATATTTTAATTGAGTGTGAAACAATTGGGTTTTTCATCTTTAAGTTTGGTGCTGGCAAAGTTGAAAAAATAATTGCTGTCTGAAAAACTGCTGAAAAAAGGCAATTTTGAATTTCCATCCTTGCCCACTTGTCCACAGCCCCCTGCGTGTGGAACCAAAATGACATGGATCGAATGTTACAAGACCAGTAATAAAGCGAAAGCAAGGCAACCCCATACCCCCAAGTGGCTTAGATCTTTGGAGAAACACCTTCATTATTCTTGGAGGCTTTTTATTCCAGATAAACTGAGATATGGCTGTATCTAATTTGTTAAAGAAGGTTTTGTTAATGAGAATAGGGATGCACTGAAAAATAAATAAAAACGTTGGTAAAATAGTCATTCTCACAATATTAATTCGACCCTCAAGGGAGATTGGCAGATTTGCCCACTTATCGAAGTTATGCGTTGTTTGGTCATACAGTTTCAAGAAATTATGATTAAATAAGTCCTAAAAATTTTCAGTAACGATTATTCCAAGATATTTAAATCGGTTTGAGATTGCAAACGGCAGATAGTCGAGAGTATGTATGTTCTGTCTGGCTTTTGGATTAATTGGGAACAATGCACTCTTTGAATAGTTGAGCTTGTACCCAGATACTGTACCAAAACGTCCCAAGATTGACACTATGGCAGGCATTGATTTTAAAGGGTCAGAGATAAACAGCAATAAATCATCTGCGTATAAAGCCACTTTGTGTTCTGACCCTCCCCTTTTTATACCTTCATATTCTATCGTTGTACGTAGTAAAATGGCGAGGGGTTCAATGGCAAGCGCAAGTATCTTATCTATTTCATTTTATTATTTTATTGCACGATATATTGCTCCAGGGATGTTAAAAAGTCACTATAGACTCATTGCGCTATTTAGCTCCATTACTGAATACGAGGTTAGGCAGGAAGCGGCCTACTACACTAAGTTGTTCCCCATTACCATCACTTAATGTGTGGTCCTGTTTACGAATGGTATTGCAGCCGCCATGTTCAGTTAGGCGTCAGGGGGTGGGAACTCACCAGACCTGTGCTATTTTATTGTATTTTTGACTGTATTCTGGGTTTTAAACTCTGTCTTGTTGACATTCCGAGATGTATTTGTAGAATATTGTCCTTTATGAACACTAATACGAGTAATGTAGGAACAATCTCAGGGTGCACGGTTAACTTTGTAAGTTGGAATGTGAAGACTTTGAACCATCCTGTAAAACGCAGGAAGGTATTAACACATCTTAGTAATCTTAAAGCTGACATTGCATTCCTCCAGAAGACTCATCTCCGCACTACTGATATACATAGATTGAGAGGTGGTTGGATAGGACAATCATATCACTCCAATTTTGGCTCTAAAGCAAGGGGAGAAGCAATCCTGATTAGTATTAGTATCCATTTGTACCGACTGGCACAGTATCGGACCCTGCAGGGCGATATGTTATAGTAATGGGCAGACTGTACGGATTCCCAGTTATTTTAGCTAATATCTATGCCCCTAATTGGGATGATCATGCCTTTTTTATTAATACCTTCTCTCGCATCCCTGACATGGATTCACATCACTTAATTCTAGGTGGGGATACAAATTGTTTACTTTCCCCAAAGTTGGACTGTAGCTCCTCTAAAACTTCATTTGAATCAAAGTCAGCTCGAACAATCAAGCTCTTTCTCCAGGCTTCTGGTGTAGCCGATGTCTGGCGTTTCCTCAATCCTAAGTCTAGGGGCTATTAATTTTTCTCCCCTGTACATAAAACGTTCTCACGGATAGATTATTTTTGATTATTGATAAGAAACTCCTTCCAATAGTATCCATCCATCCATCCATTTTCTACCGCTTATCCGGGGCCGGGTCGCGGGGGGCAGCAGTCTGAGAAGGGACTCCCAGACCCCCCTCTCGCAGGACACTTCCTCCAGCTCTTCCGGGGGGACCCCAAGGCATTCCCAGGCCAGCCGGGCGACGTAGTCACTCCAGCGTGTCCTGGGTCTTCCTCTGGGTCTCCTCCCGGTTGGACATGCCCGGAACACCTCCCGAGGGAGGCGTCCAGGGGGCATCCGATACAGATGCCCGAGCCACCTCCTCACCCTATCTCTAAGGGAGCGCTCCGCCACCCTGCGGAGAAAACTCATTTCAGCCGCTTGTATCCGGCATCTTGTTCTTTCGGTCATAACCCAAAGTTCATGACCATAGGTGAGGGTAGGAACGTAGATTGACCGGTAAATCGAGAGCTTTGCCTTTCGGCTCAGCTCCTTCTTCACCACAACGGACCGATACAACGACCGCATTACGGCCGCTGCACCGATCCGCCTGTCAATCTCACGCTCCATCCTTCCCTCACTCGTTAACAAGACCCCAAGATACTTAAACTCCTCCACCTGAGGCAGGATCTCTCCACTGACCCGGAGGGAGCAAGCCACCTTTTTCCGGTCGAGAACCATGGCCTCGGACTTAGAGGTGCTGATTCTCATCCCAGCCGCTTCACACTCGGCTGCAAACCGCCCCAGTGCATTCTGGAGTTGCTGGTTCGTAGGAGCCATCAAGACCACATCATCTGCAAAGAGCAGAGATGGAATCTAGTCGCTCCCGAACCGAACCCCTTCCGGCCCACGGCTGCGCCTAGAAATTCTGTCCATAAAAATAATGAACAGAACCGGTGACAAAGGGCAGCCCTGCCGGAGTCCGGCATGCACTGGGAACAAGTCTGACTTACTGCCGGCAATGCGAATCAAGCTCCTGCTCCGGTCGTACAGGGACCGCACGGCCCTTAACAAAGGGCCCCCGACCCCATACTCCTGGAGCACCCCCCACAGAATGCCACAACGGACACGGTCGAAAGCCTTCTCCAAGTCCACAAAACACATGTGGACTGGTTGAGAAAACTCCCATGAACCCTCGAGCACCCTGCGAGGGTATAGAGCTGGTCCAGTGTTCCACAGCCAGGACGAAAACCGCATTGTTCCTCTTGAATCCGAGGTTCGACTATCGGCCGAACTCTCCTCTCCAGTACCCTGGAATAGACTTTCCCCGGGAGGCTGAGGAGTGTGATCCCCCGATAGTTGGAACACACCCTCCGATCCCCCTTTTTAAAAAGAGGGACCACCACCCCGGTCTGCCATTCCAGAGGCACTGTCCCCAACCGCCACGCAGAGACGTGTCAACCAGGACAGCCCTACAGCATCCAGAGACTTAAGGTACTCAGGTCGGATCTCATCCACTCCCGGTGCCTTGCCACTGGGCAGCTTCCTAACTACCTCAGTGACTTCGGCTTGGGTAATGAATGAGTCGACCCGAGTCCCCAGCCTCTGCTTCCTCTAGGGAAGGCGTGTCAGTGGGATTGAGGAGATCCTCGAAGTATTCCTTCCACCGCCCAACGATGTCCCCAGTCGAGGTCAACAGCTCCCCATCTCCACTGTAAACAGTGTTGGCGGAGTACTGCTTCCCCCTCCTGAGGCGCCGGACAGTTTGCCAGAATCTCTTCGAGGCCTACCGGTAGTCCTCCTCCATGGCCTCCCCGAACTTTTCCCCGACCCGAGTTTTTGCTTCTGCGACTGCTCGGGCCGCTGTCCGCTTGGTCTGTCGGTACCTGTCAGCTGCCTCAGGAGTCCCTCGAACCAGCCGGGCTCGATAGGACTCCTTCTTCAGCTTGACAGCATCCCTTACCACCGCCGGGTTCGGGGATTGCCGCCACGACAGGCACCGGAGACCTTACGGCCGCAGCTTCGAACAGCCACGTACACAATGGAAGTGGAGAACATGGTCCACTCTGACTCAATATCTCCAGCTTCCCTCGGGATCTGGTCAAAGCTCTCCCGGAGGTGGGAGTTGAAGACCTCCCTGACAGGTGATTCCGCCAGGCGTTCCCAGCAGACCCTCACAACACGCTTGGGTCTGCCAAGTCTGTCCAGCTTCCTCCCCCGCCAGCGGATCCAACTCACCACCAGGTGGTGATCGGTTGACAGCTCAGCCCCTCTCTTCACCCGAGTGTCCAAGACATGCGGTCGGAGGCCAGATGACACGACCACAAAGTCGATCATTGACCTCCGGCCTAGGGTGTCCTCGTGCCACGTGCACTGATGGACACCCTTATGCTTGAACATGGTGTTCGTTATGGACAAACCATGACTAGCACAGAAGTCCAATAACAAAACACCACTCGGGTTCAGATCGGGGAGGCCATTCCTCCCAATCACGCCCCTCCAGGTCACACTGTCATTACCCACGTGAGCATTGAAGTCTCCCAACAGAACTACGGAGTCCCCGGTTGGAGCACTTTCCAGTACGCCTTCCAGGGACTCCAAAAAGGCCGGGTACTCCGCACTGCCGTTCGGCCCGTAAGCGGAAACAACAGTGAGAGACCTACCCCCCACCCGAAGGCGGAGGGACGCGACCCTTTCGCTCTGCGGGGAGAACTCCAACACATGGCGGCTGAGCTGGGGAGCTATAAGCAAGCCCACACCAGCATACTTAAGGGGGCAGATTATTTCTTATTGTGCAATGCGGAAGAAAGCCAACACCAAGCGTCTTAAGCAGCTGACAGATGATATGGTATATAGTCACTCGCCCTCAGATGATATACTCAAACAACGCTGTTAGAATGACCATTAAATGCGGCTGGATGTTACAGCGACAAATAATGAACGGCAAAGGTAAGAGGCATCAATTGACATTTTATTCCCAAAAACTCAGTAACATAGTTCACAGGCAACGAGCTTCGCCCTGACCAGTAACACAGACAGATGGAAAATGGCGCCTTTTATACTGTGTCCCTGATTGTGAGCTCTGGCCCTACCATTTGCAGGTGAACTCTCCACATAATTAACAACAAACAATCAACAAACAATTTCATTTTTTAACTTCATATTTTTAACATGTTTTTACCAATTTTTAATAATGCTTTTTAACATTTATTTTATTAAAAATAAAGTCTGTATCACCGTTAAGAACCCCCTAAAAACCTAACCATTGTCCACCAGTTCCCCTCTCCTATTTTCCCACTTGGTCCGTCCCGGAACCATAAATAAGTTCTCGTTTCCTTTGGGACTCTTTTGCCCGAACACCATGCTGCAACACAGAAGAAAAGGTGAGTGTCTTGTCCAACTTTAACACCTGTTTACTATAGCCCTCTTAACACAATTTCGCCACAGAAATGATTAACTTTAGTCATATATTCAATCCTCAATATTCACAGTGTCATTGTCTCAATTCTCCTTCCTTTCCAGGAGGAGCTGTGTGGCCACCACAGCACCTGCTCCCGGACAAACAATTATCCAAGGAAATTTCTACACTTAATTCAAACATTCAATACCAATTATTAAAATGTTTCATAGACAATGTGCAAATATGCAATGTGCAAATGTTTCTGTGCAAAGCTGCAATAAAGTGCCAATTAATATTAAAGTGTCAGAGTGCTATTTTTATGTTCAATGTAAACGTTGTTATGAGAGATGTTAAAATGCAATAACCCAAACCCAAAATAGTGCAAAATTCCCAGTAATGAAGTTCCCTTCGTTACAAACGCCTATTACTTAAAACAGAGTTTGACCTCCTCTCGACGCGCCAAGCAGAAAATCTAATTTTAAAGTGCAGACATAGCTCGTATGAGCACGGAGAAAAGGCGGGGAAAATTCTAGCACACAAATTACGTCGGAAGACTGCTAATCAGTACATATCTGAGATAAGCGATAAAAATTATCTAAGACATACAGATCATTTGGAGATTAATTCTTGCTTCTTTCGCTACTATTCCGGCCTCTATACCCAGTGGCGGCACCTGAAGAAAATTTCAGGGGGGGCAATTTTTTCTGATAATGATTAAGGTGACCCATTCAATAGGTGCATAAAGCAAGACAGTATCAATTTGTTGTTAGGTGATTAACAGTCCTCCTTGTGTCCACTAGATGGCAACTTGATAAACAAATATTATTTACATGAATCTAATGTATGATGTAAAACAGCTAAACAGGAGACAAGATTTGTCCAGCAACCACATAAAGACAGGGGCAGCATATTAAGTCAAGTATTTATTAACTGACCAAGGATCAAGAGCTTTCACAACTTTTACCAGATACATACAACAAACATATGACAAGATAGTGCAGTTAAATTATTCATTAAGTGTAAAAGAAAGTGCAGAATTGGATCTTTACATGTGTTGATAAAGGCATCTTAGAATACTTCTTACACAAAACAGTCTGATTGTCTAGCTGAAGTTTAACCTGCAGTTAAACCCTGAGCGATACAAACATCAACAATGTTAGCAAGCAAGCTAACGAACGTAGCTTCAAATGACTGCTGTCCGCTGCTACGAGCCATAAACAGCTAACACGTATGAAAGTGTGAACTGAGCTCCGTGGCACTGGTCAAACTACGTGTACTTATCAGTTCTTGCTGGGACCGATTAAACGAGCACAGTCCGTGTATTTTTAAAACAGTGAGCTTCGCTTCGCTCGCTCAAAACGTGACTTGAATCCGACGATTCTGATTGGACAATGAAAGATAATATATCTAGAACACTGATAATAACTACCTTTGCTGGCAGAGACGACTGAAAGGAATATTAGTACTAAGGATCTTTGGAATTTAAAAAAATTCTCTTTCTCCTCCTAGTTGGGAGGGCATCGCCCAAATCGTCCCTATACACCGGCTGCCCCTGTCTATACCTCTGAATCACCAGAGTATGAATCAGCTTCTTTTGAAGCTCTTGGCTCAACGTCTTGAGATGGCTCTCCCTTCAATTATTTCACCTGATCAGACAGGTTTCATGAAAGACATTCAGATATTCATTTTTTAATATTAGATGCCTTCTTTACATCCTGTATAGTCCCTCTCCATCCGGCACTCCAGAGATTTTATTATCTTTGGACGCTGAGAAAGCTTTCGACCGAGTGGAGTGGGACTACCTTTTTTACACTCTTGGGAAATTTGGCTTTGGTCCAAAATTTGTGTCCTGGATTAAAGCTCTCTACTTCTCTCCGATGGCGGCAGTACGTACCAACATTAATTTCTCTCCCTATTTTAAACTGCAAAGAGGCACCAGGCAAGGCTGCCCAATGTCCCCGCTCTTATTTGCCATTACAATTGAACCGTTGGCATTAGCTATCCGACAGGATATTAACATCAAGGGAATTATCAGAGGGGGATTAGAGTGTAAGGTATCGCTTTACGCAGATGATTTGTTGTTATATATTTCAGACCCTTCGTCAAGCCTCCCTACTCTGCTGGGCACATTGAAAGCTTTTGGCAAAATATCAGGTTATAAAATAAATCTTCAAAAAAGTGAATTAGTGCCAGTCAACACATCTGCAGAGGACATTTCTTTTAATTCAACCCCTTTTAAAACAAATGCAAAAAAGTTCAAATACCTGGGAATCTGGGTTACACATAACTTTAAAGATCTATTTAAGGCTAATTTTCTGCCCCTGTTAGATAATCTGAAACAGGATATTAAACGTTGGGATTTGCTGTCTCTCTCCCTGAGTGGAAGGATCAATACCATCAAAATGAACGTATTGCCAAAGTTCCTTTATCTGTTTCAGAACCTTCCCATATTTCTGACTAAGTTCTTCTTCAACTCCGTAGATAAACTCATATCAACCTTTATCTGGAACAAAAAAAACCCACGCATACGGAAATGCATATTGCATAGACCGCGTCTCCAGGGTGGCATGGCACTTCCCAATTGTTTGTTTTATTATTGGGCAGCCAATATTAGAGCACTGTTGTTTTGGATGTCAGATGTTGACAACTCAAATACTCCTAAATGGCTAACCTTGGAGCATACTTCCTGTGGACCCTCTTCCTTGTCAGTTTTATTGTGCACTGAACTCCCACTAGTAAAACCCATCTCTTATTACACCTCTAACCATGTTGTGGCATATTCAGTTAAAATCTGGACTCAGTTCAGGAGATCATTTGCTCTTAACAGCCTCTACCTTTTTGCTCCGATAACAAAAAATCATATGTTTCCTCCTTCAATGTCGGATGGAGCCTTTGGTGTGTGGCTCAGTAGTGGGGTACATTCATTGCAGGATCTTTATGTAGATAAAAATCTTGCGTCTTTTGAACAACTGGCTGATATATTTCATATCCCTAGATCCCACTTCTTTAGACATTTGCAATTGCAGAGTTTTATAGCCTCACATTCAAACTGCTTTCTCCTCTGCCCCTTAGTATCTTTGTTGGATTCTATTTTTGAGCTAGGGAAAGACTTAAAGCAGGTTATAGGTTAGCTATATGGCCTTCTCAATGTGTTTCAGTTGTCAACTCTAGATGGTCTTAAACACAAATGGGAGGAGGATTTAAACGAACAGATTCCAGATGTAGTGTGGCAGAAAGTTATCTGGAGGATCCACACATCATCTGTACGTCAACGACATACAGTTGTACAATTTAAGATAATACACCGACTTCACTGGTCAAAGGTTAGGCTGTCTAAAATCAGACCAGAGCTTGACCCTACCTGTGATCGATGTTAGCAAGGCCCCGTGACTCTATTACACATGTTTTGGACTTTTTGGACCAACATTACACCACTTCTGGCAGTCCATTTTTGACACTCTCTCTAAAATATTATTGCAGCCAGTAGATCCATCCCCTCTTACTGCTTTATTTGGTGTCACTCCACAGGTTGTGAATTTAGGTAGTAAATCCAATATGGTTGCCTTTAGTACACTACTAGCCAGACGACTGATTCTGTTCAGATGGAAAGACCCTCTTCCTCCTTCATACTCCCACTGGATCAAAGAGACTATGCAATATCTGAAGCTGGAAAAAATAAGATACTCTCTGCAAGGGTCTGTGTCGAAATTTTATGCAATCTGGCAGCCTTTCCTGACATTTGTGGATCAAATGGAAGCAGAAAATATGACTCTATAATACAGATTCTCTTATTTGTGTTGGTACATATGTTTTTTTTGTTTGTTTGTTTCCTTTCTGTCCCTGCTATACAGAGGTTGCGCTATACTTTTTTGTTGTCTGTCATTTTGACTGACAGGGTCATAAAATATCATAAGCTATATTTACCGGTCACTTTAATTTTTTAAATGATAATAAATATTCAATTGCATTTCATTTTAATTCATTTTTAATTAATATTCAGTCCAAAAAAGCTGAACAAATAATCCACACCGTGGATACAGACATCAAGCAGAATATGAAGAATATGTAACTTTTTCTCCGCAGTAACAAAAACATCTGACTGTGGCCCCAGTAGCTACATATGAACAATGAATAGTGAAATATGAGCGTAGGGATGCACCGATTGCCATTTTTGGGGCCGATTCCGATTTCCGATTTTCAAGAAGTTTGACCTGCCGATACCGATTTTAGCCAATTCCAATTTCAATTTTTAAAACCACTTTACAGCATACAGAAAGTACGGAGCCCCTAAAGGGACAAGAAAAAAAACAAACAAAAAAAACGTTTCAGGTGCTCACCTGATACTTTCAGGTGCTCACCTGATACTTTCAGGTGCTCACCTGATACGATCAGGTGCTCACCTGATACTTTCAGGTGCTCACCTGATACGATCAGGTGCTCACCTGTGTTGTTTATGTTTGTATTTCTGTGTAAAAATGGCAGTACAGGAGTTAGTTCGGCTCTATTTTAACCTGGGACTTCATTATAAGGACATTGCTGCTCTTCTTGCAAATCGCCACAGTCAGGTTGTGTCTGAAAGACATTTAAAACGTATTTTGAAGTCTTGTAGTCTGTTTCGGCGCAAGGGATACACCTCTCTGGATCGAATTGTGAATTTCATCCATGAACAGTTACAAACAACTGGCCAACTCTGTGGGTATAGGTGGATGTACACAAAATGCAAGGAGAATGGATTACACGTCAAGAAAGAAGAGGTACGCTTAATTCTGAAAGAACTTGACCCGAGGGGTGTTGAACTCAGAGCAAGAAGACGCCTCCACTGCCGAAGCTATTTTGCAAAAGGGCCAAATTATATTTGGCACTTCGACTCCTATGACAAACTGAAACCATTTGGCATCTGTATCAATGGCTGCATTGACGGGTTTTCCCAGAAAATTATCTGGATGAATGCATTCACAACCAGCAGTGACCCAAAAGTCATCGGAGGCTATTACATGGAGGCAGTCCAGAGATTAGGTGGTTGTCCCGTGATTGTCAGAGGCGACCGGGGCACAGAGAATGTTAAAGTCAGAGACTTTCAGCGTTTTCTCCGTCGCAACATTCACGACGGCTCCGGCATTGACAGCTACATCGAAGGGGCAAGCACAGCAAATCAGCGAATAGAGAGTTGGTGGGGTTTCCTCAGAAGGGAATCAATGGAATTCTACATCTCTCTGTTTAATGATCTGAAGGACCGTGGCTTGTTCGATGGTGCATATTTGGACAGAAGTCTAATTCAGTTCTGCTTCATGGGGATCATTCAGGTAAGCTACAAACGTATCATATCGTTATGCAAAACCTGCTTTCATCTTAAATTATGCCAAACAAATGTTTTTGTTGTTGTTGTATTCTTCAATGAGCATCTATCCATTTGTCTTAATCACTGTCATCCATGTGGTGTCGTAACAATAACAATTCAAATGAAACGCGGAAATGGCTCTAACAGAGGTATTTGAGCATGGAGGCGCCGAGCACCAGTCCGCCAGAACGTCACATCATTTGTTTGTGTTCACGAGCACAACACTAGATTAGATTAGGTTACGAGAAATGTACGTAAATAAACAAACTATTGCATAACAGAGAGCTGGATCAACAACCTTCTCGTTTTTCCTGCCCTGAATAAGCATCATTATTATTTATTTGTGCTTACTCTGAACTGCCATTTTACTTGATGATAACGTTCCAAAGACTATTCAAAATGTTTCTCTTTATTCAATGAATCAAAAAAGCCCTTTTATTCTTTCTGATAGCTTTTCATTTTGTCTTCAGGCGTCTTCACCGCTCTCAATTTCACATGATGCGATCATGCAAAACAAAAAATAAGTACCATGGATTGTCAAAACACTTCAGTATTTAATAAGATACTTATTAATAATAATTTAAAAAGAATATACAGTGAGCTAAGTCTATCAGACGGAGCACGAACGGCTGTGCATCCATCTCTCTGCTCTTTGGTACTTTGTATTTTGATATTTCCGATATAACATGATTTATTTCAAAACTTATCTAAGGCCCACATGAGTATAACAAATTGCATATCAATAAACTTGTTTTCTTACTTTCTAATATGTTTTTCCAGGACGAATTAGATGAGACCATCCAAGTGTGGGATTCACATGTCATCAGACCATCAAAGAATGACAGGGTACCCAGTGGTCGACCTCGAATCATGTACATGTTCCCAGAACTCTACACAAGTGATAACTGCATTTCCCCTGTGGACAGAGCTGATGTACAGTTGTGTGAGAGTAACTGCACATTTCGACCAGCAGTGCCATGTGATACAGACATCTACAACATCTGCAACATTCTGATGGTGGAGTCACAGCTGCATCTTCCAGCCGATGCTTATCAAGCATTGGATTTGTACCTGCATTTGAGGAATGACATAAGATCCGCTCTCTAATTTGAGACGGAACAACATTTGTGTACATCTAAACTGAACACATGATCAGACAATGATTCTGCAGTCCACCATGCTTTATTCACCAAACATTCTCAGTTGTAAACTTTTCCCAGGAACTGATTATCTTTTTCAAATGACAAATGATGATCAAATGATTTCTGCTGGAAATCGATTATCAATAAATTTGTCGTACAGCTGATAGGAGTATTGTCATAGATGTTACTGTTGTTGTAATTACTTTGCCTTTACATCAGCAATGAATGGGAAACAAACAAAATCACAACAAAGAAAAAGAACAAGGCAGGACATGAAAGAGGAATTACATTTTGATTCCACAATACTGTGCTCTTGACAGTTACGGTCTGTATGTTTACCATATGAGGCTCCAACAAAAATAGCCATGGGTAGCCATTTGAAATGGTACTCTATGTGTATCGAACAGGTATTATTTTGCTGAATGCTGAACTTCTTTCTTAATAACAATTGCATAAAACATGCACATGATAATGTGAACATTATACATGTCTGAAAAAGGGATGTTCACCCATGACTTTTCAAAAGTTTTAAACTTAAAGTGTCTTCTGTACTTAAGCAAAATGTAAAACTCAGTTTGCTGACAAATATTACAGCAAAATTGTAAACAATAAGAAAAAATGTCAAAACTGTTTGTTTCAGTTTTAAGAGTAATAAAGCAATGTCATCAGATTATGCATCTGATTTCAACTCCTCTCCTTATAGTACACTTTTTATTGGTTGTAATGCATGAATGAACAAATACAGTTGTTTTGAAATATAAATAAATGTGAACCTGGAGAAACAGTTAGTTTCAGACCAATGCCATTACAGTGTCAGTAGAAGAGGAACATGTGTAAGATCCCTTACATTCACTACACAATATCCATTGTAAAGCAATCGCCAGACAGGACATTGTCAAACTCTTGACGAAACTCAGGGTATGACCTGTAGGTGCATGGTAACTCAAGAACTGCTCCACATGTATGTGCTACAGGCCTGCGACTTAAACCACACAATGTATTAAAAATGACTTTGATTGTGTCTGTGCACAGCACAGTGGACCCTGTGCAGAAGCGTAAGAAGGTCTCCAGTTTTCTTTGGTCAATGCTTCTCACATACCGTAGCAGGTGGTTAAGAGCTGTCTGCTCTTGTGGTTTTGGGCTTTCAGTTGATGACTTTATCATTTGGGCCACTTTCTTGTTAGATGGCCGTTTAGATTTGTAAAGCTCCACTATGCTTTCTTTGGTTATGAGCGTTGGCACAGCATTGTGAATACTCGAGTGGAAACAATCAATTATGAATTTTGGCTCTTGAAGAAGAGCTTTGTGTGCCATTGTTAAAATGGCAGCCCGCATATTGACTTTAGAGGGCAGGCAGTGTGAGCCCATTCTAGAGAAGACGTCGAGTAAGTCCTCTTCAACAGTTTCATCAATGTTGCCCAGTAGTGCTTTTTCAAGTGATGCACGCTCATTCTCTGCAAGAAATCTGGCAAATGACATAATCAAGAGTTCTTCATCCACTGAACCAAGTCCTTGACAACAGGCCAGAACAAAAGCTGGTGATAGTCTTATTGGTATGAATTTGTGGTCCAGGTATCCTTTCAACCACACTCTTCCAAGAGCTTGCCATGCCTTCTCAGAATAGTCCGGTCGGAGTCTGGGTACTCGTTCATCTTCTCCCTCACACTGTTGCAGGAAATCTTCCCAGAACGCAGAGTATACCTCTCTTGACACACCATCACTGTCCACAGCTTTCTCATTTGTAAACTCCATTTTTAGATTAGCATTCATTAGTTTTGGTTCCATGAATATTTTAAGGACATCATCAACTATGTTTACACGTCTTACTTTCACAAGAAGGAGTTCTTTATCAAAGGAGGCTGGAGATGCTGGAAGACTGCTTGATGATACAGGTCCGTCATTCAGTGTAGAGTGCTGCAAGATTATTTAAAAAGGTAATTAGGTGTGATTATTTATCGATTAATCAATTGGTGAACAGAAAATGAATCAATGACTTTGACAATCAATATATCAATAAGCCTGCAGAAATTAATTGTGCTGTGGTGTGAGAGAACTTGGGATGACAATTTGTCACTGTTATTAAATAGTCATCTTCAGATCCATGCCTGCTTGTCGACTGCCAAATATGACTGCAAACATCATTGGAAGATGTTGGATGCAGGACCTCTGTGTTGCTCATCTCAGGAGTTGGTGGTCTTGATTGACTGATTGGTTCTCCTCTCTGATGAAAACAAAAGAAACATAATTATTGCCATATCTTTGTTTTTGCATCATCTGACCAAAGCCGTCATGTGTACTGTCACATGAATTTTTGTTTAAACTTTAAAAAGTATTGTTTGAACATTGTGGCACATTAATCTCTGTGGGTGCCAGCAATTATTTTATATTTTTTTCCCCTAAGTAATGGTAATGTTTCCACACTAGAGGGCGTAGGTTAAGTAGCTCACGGCAGTACGTGTTCATCAGGTGAATTTACTTAAGACACAGGTGTATTGGATGGATTGATTACTAGAGTGGTGGGGAGATCACACGGTTTTTACCGCTAACACGCCACAGTCATATTATCCTTCACCTCACGTTACAATAATAGGATTTGAAACATTTGAATAATACAATAATAAATGGGAACGTTACCAGATGAATACTGCCGATGTGGACTTAAGTTATTTGGATCAGCGAGTCAAAACAGGATCTAGCCCCCATCCAGCCGAGTGGCTGATTAAGTTTGAACAGTCACTATAATCTTCATACAACACAAGTTCCATACTGTATATCACAGACTGGGTCTATAAAAATGAAATACTTGGGCTTACGTTTTCATGGTTTTTCTGCAGTGAGCCACTGGGTGCTGGATCTAAATCAGTGGAGCTCAGTGGATGATCCACTCGATGATCAGTTCCAGTCCCCTGGTGATGACGTCTCCTGGTTTTGGATCGTCTCTGCGTTGTCCTTATCTATAAATAAAAAAATCAGCAAATTATAAGCTTTAACAGTCATGATTTTTCCAACTGTTCAAAACAAGTCTTTCTGAACTTATTGTGATTGAACATGTACGTAAGTGGAGTAAATATTTTTAGAAAATTGTATTTTTAAGGCTTCATGTTCCTAATACATTCGACATTAAGAACACAGATTGGTCTATAATGAACATTGTAAAGAGCACAAACGCACTAAATTGCATGTCTTTAATTAGCAGAAGTGTGCACAAAGCTCCCCACAATCACAAACCAACTTTCATTTCATTCAAATTTGATACATGTTAGATTAATGTCTGAGTCATACAATCATGTTCAGGTGTCACTGAATGTATAGATTTAACGAAAACATCAGTCCTGATGTTGATTATATATCAGCGGCTGAAACTAAACGTGCGTCTCCAAACTGTGAAAGAGGCTGTGCGCATTTACGCACGGTGCTGAGGTAGCCTTATTATCATGATCGGGCAGGATTTTATGATAGTTCATGTTTCACTGTTCTACCATACATTTATACAGGACAGCTGTTACATACTGTTTCCAGGTTAATACAGACTTTATACAGACCCCCTTTCCCAGATTTCACCCTTAATATCAATCAATATACATTGAGTACTTACAGTATGTATTGATAACAGAACTGTGGCAGAATATAAATTACCTTCATTGGACTCTCATCTGTGGGCTCGAAGTCCGATGATGCATCAGAGAGAAGTATTACGTTTTTAGCCTTGGTTGTGGTGTAGATGCGCAGCATCCGTAGTTTAGTCTGGTTGTACAGCTGGTTCACTGTGACTTCAGGGGATACTTCATTGTGACTGTAATCACGAATATCAAACTCAAAGTCTTCCACTGCCCCTTTGGATGAATATCCATTGGGGAAAAACAAGCCCTTGCCCGTCTCCAGCAGTTCACCCATCGTTAATGACTTCTGGACTGAAAGGTGCCGTGTTCCACCTCCATTTCTTGTTTTTATCTGGTGGTATGTGCCCTTGTCAAAGTGGAGCCACCCCATTTCAACCCGCCGGGTGGTCTTGACTGTATATTTATTGCCAACACTACAGGGGCCATCTGTGTCTCTGTTGGCAGGAGTTTTCCGTTGTTCCCCGAGCCTGTCTCTGACTCTCTGCATGAGAGCGGACTTCACTGTCTCCGCTCCTACGGAACATTCGTTTGTCACGGTTCTTTGACGACAAAATGCTCTGAGTGCAAGTCGGTCCCCATATCGTACGATATACTGTCCTAACTCTTCATCTGTCATAACACCTATGACGTTGATGTCGATCTGTAATAAGCCAGGCAAACGTAAATAAGACATTAGCATAGCAGGTACAGAAAGCTAGCAGCACCAGGCAAAGCTAGTAACATCAGGCTATACATGTATTGCTTACTTTGTGTGACTAACATTTATCTTTACCTTATCATCTTTTAGTTGGTCGATGACATTATCTGATATATTTCGCGTTTTCAAGAAAGACAATAAGTCCGTTTCTGCAACCATTCTTATCTTAATGAGCCTCTAGGAACATGTAGCATAACTGCCTGTCCACAAGTTCCGGCAACCCTCCCACGCACGATCAGGTGCTCACTCGAAACGGATCAGGTGCTCACCTGATCCGTTTCGAGTGAGCACCTGATCGTATCGAGTGAGCACCTGATCGTATCGAGTGAGCACCTGATCGTATCGAGTGAGCACCTGATCGTTTCGAGTGAGCACCTGATCGTTTCGAGTGAGCACCTGATTGTATCAGGTGAGCACCTGATCGTTTCGAGTGAGCACCTGATCGTTTCGAGTGAGCACCTGATTGTATCAGGTGAGCACCTGATCGTTTCGAGTGAGCACCTGATTGTATCGGGTGAGCACCTGATCGTTTCGAGTGAGCACCTGATCCTTTCGAGTGAGCACCTGAAAGTATCAGGTGAGCACCTGATTGTATCAGGTGAGCACCTGAAAGTATCAGGTGAGCACCTGATCGGATCAGGTGAGCACCTGAAACGTTTTTTTTTTGTTTTTTTTTTCATGTCCCTTCTTGTCCCTAGGGGCTCCGTAAGAAAGATATATATTTTTGCATTTTTTCTTTAACAGAACATTTTAGAGTACAATCAGTTCACATCCAATATCCAACTAAAAATACAAAAACGAATCACTACCTGTATGTGCAGTTTATTTAAGTGTAAACATATTTCACAACATAGTACTACACGTAAATTAACTAATGACCAAGAGCGCACATCTCTCTCTCTCTCGCCCCTCTCTCTCTGCGCACACTGGTTTAAATAACAAACAGATCAAAAGTTTTGTGTAAGTGATTTAAGGTCCTGACTAGGGGTGTCACGGTATTAAAATTAAACCTCACGGTTATTGTGACCAAAATTATCTCGGTTTTCGGTATTATCGCGGTATTTTTTAAAAAGTGTGTGAATATGTTCAGAAAGCATTGATAGTCCTAAAAGCCATGCATTTTTAATATGCTGGCGGTGGGCGCTGCAGCTGTACTGTCATGTTAACATTATTGACACAGTATTGTGGGTCTTAAAACCATAAACTTTGTGTTTGAATTAAGGTTGTTTTATCGCTGTGTGTCAATCCTAGTTTGGGTGTGACGATCTCACATTCCAGAGCTTTTGTTGCTTTTTCAGCCAATCAGCTGACGATCACGGAGAATACACATGGCTAATTAATATGCAGTACAGAGAGAGCGAGAGAAAGGGGAGAGATGTGCATAGAACTTTCCTGTGCTTATGTGTGTGTGTGTGTGTGTGTGTGTGTGTGTGTGTGTGTGTGTGTGTGTGTGTGTGTGTGTGTGTGTGTGTGTGTGTGTGTGTGTGCGCAGTGCGAAATTAAAGCGTGATTGTCATCAAAGCAGTCATCAACAAAAGCTTTGTTTGACAAAGGAAGGCAAGGAGAACATGACACTAATTGTCTGTGGCTGAACATCTTCACAATGACAGCGAAAGCACAGAGACTGCTGGTGTGTGGACTGTTAGCATTTTAAGCTAGCGATCTTTATGCTAACGTGTTAGCAGACTTCATCGTCACAAAAACAACAAACAGATGGATTATTCAGCGGCTGAAAGAGACACACACGGTAGTTGTCTGAGATGATGACGTGACGCCAGCACCGCGCTGTACTGTTATGGGTGAGTTTTTTATATACGTATATGTCCTGAGGGCATCCGTCCTCAGCCAGGAGAACTCCCGCTCCCACTGAACTCTGTACTCCCGCCTCACCTCCTTGCTGCCGCTTCCTCACTCCGCCGAGGCCAAGGGCTGAGTTTGTCCTTCATCTTCATCTTCTCCTCGTTTTCACCTCTTTTATCAACATCGTTATTGGGCTTTTTAAAGAAACTTCTGACACTCAAATGCTGTGACATTTTTCTTCTTTTCTACTTTTCTTCTTTCACAAGAGCCAATTACTGTAACATGCGCTTCGCCACCAAGTGGTCATGGGTGTGAATTGCAATCTGTCAAAATGACGGATGGCCCTCAGATTTTTCCGTCGCCGTTTTAAAACAACAGTCAATGACGGAAAATATTCGGTTAACGCGACCCCTGGTGCTATATCTACTCGCATGGTTTGCCTTGTCAACAAACATGCAAAATGACTGTGTTTTGATTTTGTGCTACAGGTCTGGTGGGTGGGTGATTAGGGATTAGTTATTGTTTGTATTGTAAGTGTGTTCTTTGTGTTGTGAAAGTCTTAAATAAAAAGACCTTGTTCAAAAAAGCACAGTACACAGATCCCAAAATCAATCGATCAATCACTGTAACACAAAGTGCTTGACAGAGGAAATTATATCTTTCCAGTTTGTATATAAGAAAACATTAGAGGTAGAGTTATAGTAAACTGGCTCAGAGTTGGTTATAAAGAGTGAATTCAGTTTGTTATTTGCCAAATAAATAACATTTGCATAAAAGTTCAAACAACTATTTCAAAAAGAAAATGCATGTTTTCTCGTTTTTATGACAGGTGGTCAAATAAATTTGTGAACCTTATACAGGGCACTGGAATACTTGGAAGTCACATATCAATCTTGCACAAAAACGCTGCCAAGCTCTTCTGAGGTGGACTGAAAGACAGTGAAGATGTGTGAGATCAGGTGTAAAAAGGAAGTTGGAAAAGACCATCCAGACACTTCTCAACAAATGGTGCAAAACCAATATGTGAAGAAGTGGAGGTGAACATGACATGATGATCTGCATAATGTTCCATTAATGCAGAGGCTTATAGTGGATCTTTGGAGAGACACATGCTTCTGTCATGATGGCATCTTTACCAGAAACTGCATGTTTATTTCATCTTATCCTGCATGAGTTACAACAGCATGGATTCATAAACAAAGAGGTCCTCATTTATCAAACTGGTGCAAAAATCACTGTACGTCAAGACTCACATGGGATTCATGAAACTTACGTATGCTACCCAACCCTGGTGTACACCTGATCACTCTCTGATAAATGTGGCGAGAAATGATGGTGATGATGATGATGATGATTTTAATACCTACATTATTGTTACTCTCAGACATGTTTTCTGCTAAGGTTGTGGAATAAATTGATCATTCCTGCAAATACTACCACAGTTACTTCTCCAGCTAAGACTAAATCATGTGTGTTCCATTTTTCATATACTGGTCATGCTGTCATATCAAAAATATATATCAGTTTTCTGGCCAGCACTAGTTTGATGTTTAAATGAAACAATCATCTCAGCAACAAACAGACAAACAAGCTAAACTTACAGCAATTTCTCTGCAGGCAGACATCGATATTCCAGTGCCTTCTATTTGTTTCAGTGCATACTCCTTCTCATTTTTCCTGTAGACACAAGAGGATAAAACAAGCAAAACATCACCAAATAACACTATAGGTTCATGCCATGAAAGAGTACCACAGATGTGATTTTGCTTTGAGAGTATGGATGGAGAAGTATAGAGAAGACCAGAAGGAGTTAAACTAGCATTTTAAAAGAAGAGGAACTGTTTTAGCATTGTCCATTTTCTCTTATGTAATTTCAGTTTTTTTTCAATCTTTTAAATAAAACTGATACTTTTTCCAAGGCTTGACTTATGTATTGTAGTCGTACAAATAATCCACCCATTACGTACACAAACAAGTGCTGGGGGCTGAGTCTCGCCCTTTAAAAGAGGGTGTGGCCTTGTGGGTAATGTGTGTGTGAGGAGAGAAAAGGAAAGAAAAAGAGATGAAAGATGTCTACATGTGTTGTGTACATGGATGTATTATAAGAAACTGAATAGAGCACCGCCCCTCTGCCTTGAAGACATTTTTTTCCAGTGGCCACTCGTGGTACAGCAACAAAATACTCATGCAGCCCAAAAAGTTATTTTCCCAGTGACCGCAATAGTAAAAGAGACGCCTGTAAAACTGTCCACAGGACACCTTGAGAAATGGGCATAGGCGTCTGTAGATCTTTCTATTCTATATTTTAATTCATGGAGTTTCATATTAGTAAAACCTTCCTAAAGGCCCAGAAAAATCTTACTTGACCTCACAGTTGTGTACGAGCACACCAAAGCGGGGTCATCGTACGGTTCCCTAACAGTAGCGCCGTCTCGGGAACGGCGCTACTGTTAGGGAACCGTACGATATGAAAATTTTACTATGAGAAATGTGAATAAATGCTGTGAGGATTCATTGAGGAGAGGAGACTGACATACTGCACAGCTCTGGAGCTGCACTCAGCTATTCTTCTTAGGACAGTGAACACTTCCATTATCAATGTTTAGTCAGTAACAAATTAGTTTGTCTGCCAGGGTGGTTCAGTCTTTAGAATAAAATGTGTAATAATCTAATAATTCATCTAAAATTATATTTTGGCTTGAACAAATATTATATTATAAATATTGTGTCTTGAAATTGCAGTAACTCGTATTGCAATTTAGATAAATTTCGATTAATTGTTCAGCCCTACACTACAGTATATGCCAAAATATGCAAATAACATTTACACAAAGCAAGTCAATCCACTTTTCTATGTTGATAAGAGTATTAAAATGAGGAAAATAATGGTACAAAAAGAAATCAAGGAACATTTAGAATAGATAAAAATGTGAGATTAATTGCGATTAATCGTGAGTTAACTATGACATTAATGCGATTAATCGTGATTAAATATTTTAATCGTTTGACAGCACTAGAGAAAACACATGGCTATTAATATGCACGTGAGGCTGCTGCTACAGTGAGTGTGTGTGTGTGTGTGTGTGTTCACTCAGGCTGAACGATATATTGCATTTGTGATAATATTACGATATGATCAAGTGCAATTTTCATACCGCAAAGGCTGCGATTATACGCTGTTCACATGACATGCGCATGTAAAAAGTGATATAATTGAATGAGCTTGTTTAACCAAAGACGATGCACTCTGGTCACGTGACACGGGGAGCAAAGTTTTGAAACAGTCGACCGGAGAGTGAACTTGCAAGCTGTAGCGTACACAACGGCCTCAGGCACAACAGAACCAGACACTGTGGGGATGTTAGCGTCAAAGAGGAACAGTACATCAGTCGTGTGGGACTATTTTGGCTTTAAAAAAGAAGATGTCGCGCAGAGTCAGTTACTGTGTAAAATCTGCCTTGTTAGAATTGCTACTTCACGGGGCAACACTACCAACCTGTACCAGCACCTAAAACACAGCACAAAACAGTGTATGATAGATGTATGGCTAAAAAATCAAGCAGAGTGCAGAATAATCCTGGTAACGTTACTCTGCAAGGATCACTGACTGAACTGTTTGAAGGTGTTACAGCATATGAAAGCACTTCAAAACGGAACGCAGAAATCACCAAAGCAGTAACCCAATGCATCGCGAAAAGACATGATGCCCGTCAATGCGGTGGCCAAGCCTGGGTTCAATAATTTGGTAACTACACTGGATAGGAGGTACAGAATGCCTTCCCGGACATATTTTAGTCAGATTGCCATACCTGAGCTCCACCCCACATCTGCAATTGTATGAGTTATACTAATTTAACTTTTACTTTCCTCCAGAAAATGCAATCAAAGATGGTAGAGTATCAAGAGCAATAGGGCTGTGCAAGAAGTTGGTGGGGCACTTCTCCCACAGTTGGAAGAAAAAGGCAGCGCTCAGTGAGGCACAGAAGGAGCTTAAGCTTAAGATGGGAGTCCAAAGAGAAAATGATTGCCAGAGTGCTGGAACAGATTAAAGCCATATTGCAGGCATTGTCATGTGACCGACATGCACGCTCCCTTATCCCAACCTGGCAGGACAATGAAGTGTTGGAGTCCATTCATAAGGCACTGCATCCTCTCTCCGAATTTACTGATGCTCTTTCTGGAGAGGAGTATGTGAGCATCTCCTACCTCAAGCCAGTTATCCATCTTCTGGCAACATCAGTCTTGGCTGAAGATGCTGAGGACACTGATCTGACTAGATCAATTAAAGCCAAGGTCCTGGCATACCTCAACGACAAGTATAATGACCTCAACACCCAGGAGCTTTTGGATGTTGCGTCGTTCATGAACCCTAGGTTCAAAACATAATACATCAGCGCAGACAACCTTCCTGCCATTTAGGCCCGACTGAAGACGGGTGGTGGAATCAGCAGGATGTACACATAATCAGGCTAATCCTTGAAAATTATATTTCCACAAACACATAATATTTATATATAAGCTTGTGACAGCCAGGCAGTCCACACCCTGGTAGCCGCCCTCGCAACGCACTGTCCGGCACTGATTTGTTGGTACGCCCCGGTGTCTCTACTAGCAATGTATCCGCCTCACTGGCATGGGGAGTTGGAGAATGTGCAACAGCAGCGTCGGAGCTCTCATGCTTGGGATAATTACAGTGAGCCGCACAGCCCTCGCCAGTAAAAACAAAACAAAAAACGTCTTGTACGTCGCAACTCACCCTCTAGCTCCTCTCTTTTTTTTTACCGGACCACAGAGGCACTCCACTCCACTTCTTTCCCTCTGTGTTCGCAGTATAGCATGACAGCGTCGGAGCTCTCATGCTCATGCTAACAACAGTGAGTCGCATAGTCCTCGCTAGCAGTAAAGAGTCCTGCTTGTTTCCACTCGCCCTCTCGCTCCTCCGTTGAACCGGACTCCAAAGACTCTTCATTCCACTCCACTCCACTCTCGCTATCCTCCCGGAGAATGACTTCCTCCCTGGACGCTTTTCTCAGGTACCGAGTTGGTTTTTTTCTAACGAAGAGTTTTTTTTCTTCTCGGCCTGTGTTTTTTTTTTGTTCGCCCGGAAATTGTGTGTTTTTTTTCTCATGAAGAGTTTTTTTTCCCTTCCTGAACTATGGGCTTGTTTGTTTGTTCCCCCGGAAGATGAAGAGTTTTTTTTTATATACACTGAATCAGATGAAACGAACTGACCAGCTGGGAATATATATGATTTATTGAGAATTACAGAACTCCTGAAAATATTATTTGTGTTAAAACAATTGTTTGTTGCATTTTTGTTATTTTGTGTATACATTGATGGTGGGTTAGATTATTGGTTTTCTGGGTATAGGGGTACACTGTATAGTGTATTTCCTTTGTGTGGTTTTTTTGTGTGTTTATTAAATGTGGGAGCTTTAAAGAACAAAACATCTTATGTGTCAGGAGAGAAACCTGACTGGCACCCCCAGAAAAAAAAACCTCCCCACAAATACTCACACGGAAAACGTCACAAGCTAACTGCAAAACTAAGAGGTCTCGCACTGAAACTGCTCAAAATTCTCCAAGTGCACAGGCCAAAGGGGGGGAAAGGCAAAGAAGTCTCTTGGTAGCCTTTTTAAAACCAGTGCAGCCTCTTCAGCTTTACCTCTGCCACTTGAAGATGTTGTGGAGGCAGAGTTGAATAGTTACCTGTTGACCCCCGTCATTGACGGAGAGGATGGTCCCTTAGCCGGGTGGAAGGTGCACAACATTCACTTTCCACGACTGTGCAAGATGGCCCGCAAATATCTGTGTGTACCAGCCACAGATGCCCCCTCAGAGCATCTGTTCAGCACTGGAGGGAATATAGTGACTTGCACTCGCTCATCCTTAAAGCCAGCAAAAGTAGATATTGCTGGTCTTCCTAGCAAAAAACCTGTGAGCTAGGATCATTATGGCTGGCAGAGCCATACTCATTGTGCACTTTAGTTTGTGCTGTGTTGCTGTTACTGCAGATAATACAGCCGGTTTTAATTTAAGGGTGTGTGTGTGTGTGTGTATGTGTGTGTGTACAATTGCTATATTATGTTTGCACTTTACGTGTAATGCTGCTGACTGAAGAGATCAGTAAGATGTGTGTATACTTTTTTATTTAATTTTAATTTATTTATTTAATGACTGTCTAGCAGTTCACAGATGTCAAAAACTGAGTGTGGTAAAGCCACAGTTTTGTATATATGTATATATACAGTGGCGGCTCCTGAAGAAAATTTCAGGGGGGGGGGCATTTTTTTCTGATAATGATAAGGTGACCCATTTAATAAGTGCATAAAGACTGTATCAATTTGTTGTTAGGTGATTAACAGTCCTCCTTGTGTCCACTAGATGGCAACTTGATAAACAAATATTATTAACATGAATCTAATGTATGATGTAAAATAGCTAAACATGACACAAGATGTGTCCAGCAACCACATAAAGACAGGGGCAGCATATTAAGTCAATTTATTAACTGACCAAGGATCGAGAGCTTTCACAACTTTTGCCAGATACATACAACAAACGTGACAAGATAGTGCAGTCAAACTATTCATTAAGTGTAAAGGAAAGTGCAGAATTTGATCTTTAGATGTGTTGATAAATGCATCTTACAATACTCTCTTACTGAAAACAGTCCGATTGTCTGATTTGCGTGAAGTTTAAACCTGCAGTTAAACCCTGAGGAGAGCAATACAAACATCAACAATGTTAGCTAACGAACGTATAACTTCAAATGACTGCTATCCGCTGCTACGAGCCATAAACAGCTAACGCGTATGAAAGCATGAACTCCATGGCACTGGTCAAACTATGTGTACTTATTAGTTTGTGCTGGGACCGATTAAACGAGCACAATCCTCCGTGTATTTTTGAAACACTGAGCTTCGCTCAGAGCGCCACCCGCCACTCAAGGCGAACTACTAATTGAGAGACGTGAAGTGAAGAGAAGTTATCCCCTCCTCTCTTTGCTGAATTTACATATGACGCAAGCACGTTAGTGCATGCACATAAAATTGGAGGGTATGTTTTTCGAAAAAAACATTTTTAACATGAGAGTAGGCCTGTCTCGATAACAAATTTTGCTGGACGATAAATTGTCTCAGAAATTATTGCGATAATCTATAATATTGTTGTTCTGAGATAATTTTCATCTAATACAATGATAATGCTATAATAATGCAGGTACACCTTTTCAAAGAGAAATAAACTTTTATTTTTAAGGAATATTTAACACTAGAACACATTAAATTAACAAACAAGCAAAAGCAATAAATAAAATGGGTTAGCTGCACTCTGCTGTGGTAGGCTACGCCAGGAGTCCCGCCTCCCCACACACCATGCGACTGACAAGTGACCGACATGAGGGTTCACTAATCGTTACTCTGGCTTTACACGGCAACGCTCCCGGGTGAAACCGACAAAATATTTTATCAGATGTGCCTTTCGTTTGGACGGCGACGGCGTTTTTGGGGCTTAAAAACGCAAAAAAATGAACCCACCCTCCAGAGTGGAAATCTTAAAAACGCTCCGCTGTCAACCCTTTAGACGGGAACACGACAGCGCTGCTGCGCCACATTCGCCCCCGGTTCTCTGTGGTGCCAACTTCAGCGTCGTGTCAGCGTGAGCAGCGCTGGGAACAAGTCGGCCGAGCGCAAAACGAGAAAAACAGGAAAACGTTTTTTTTTCCAAAATTAGAGATTTTCGTTTTTTTCAAAATTACACAAGTTGAAGTTTTGAAGAAGCCACTACATGCTTCAAATCACAGTATTGTGGGTCTTAAACCCATAAACGTTGTGTTTGAATTAAGGTTGTTTTATCGCTGTGAATCGCTCCTAGTCTGGGTGTGGCGATCTCACATTCCAGAGCTTTTGTTGTTTTTTCAGCCAATCAGCTGACGATCACGGAGAATACACATGGCTACTTATACGGAGAGAGAGAGGGAGGGGGAGAGGGAGTGTGTCGAATGTCCAGCGTATGTGTGCAGTGCGAAATTAAAGCGTGATTATCACCAAAGCAGTCATCATTAAAGCTTTGTTTGACAAAGGAAGGCAAAGAGAACAGGACAATAAGTCAGCTGTGGCTGAGCAGCGTCTTCACGGACAGGGACAGCGAAAGCACAGAGACGGCTGTGTGTGGACTGTTAGCATTTTAAGCTAGCGATCTTTATGCTAACGTGTTAGCAGACTTCATCGTCACAAAAACAACAAACAGATGGATTATTCCGCGGCTGAAAGAGAGCAGGACACACACGGTAGTTGTCTGAGATGATGACATGACGCCAGCACCGCTCTATCTCTTATCAAATTGGACTTTTGGAGGCGAACAGACGTAAAACTGCGACGAAAAGGAAGCAAGCCCGGACCTCTTATGATCGGAGGCACTGAAGTTCTTATGGGGTGAGTTTTCATTAACGTTGTTAATCGATGTTATGTTAGTGTTCATTCAAAGTCACATACAGACGCACATAGGGACGCTGTCTTTTAATAATCCACTGTGCGTTTCATAACGCCGTTTGGCTACATTGTTATTAGCTATACTTGCTTAGCTCGATAGCGTAGCTCGCTAGCTCGGTACTGTATTATTACAATGAGAATGATGCGCACATCGAAACTTTTGTTCGGTCAGATGAGCTTATTATAAGTCGTAAGAGGAGCATGTCACGGCCCTCTTTGAGATTTTGTACACCCGCAGGTTCAGTTTGATAATTCATATGCTTTGAGACGAAACTCCCGTGTTCGAAACCTAACATTGCATTGAATGATGTGTGAATGCCACACCTTTGCATGCATGAATCACACATGATTAACACAATGTGTGATGAACGTGTTAATTACACGTGCAATTCATGCACATAAAGGTGTGGCATTCACACATAATTCAAGCAATACTACTGATCAATCTATACTGATTCAGTGATTAAATGCCTTTTAACATGAACCATGATCTGAAACAAGTATTTTTTTATTTTTTTTCAGAATCCTGGGCATAAGGATTGGCATGTGAAGTTGCTGCCAACCCATGTGTCCAAGGCCTCAGTGTGGCGTCAATACATGAGGTCGGCTAAGGCTCTTGGTATGTGTATAAATTGATTTCTATACAATAGCCAAATGCTTATATAGACTGCTATATGTAATGTGTAAAATGTGATTTTTTTGGAAAAGTTAAATAATTATTTTCATTGTGGTTGTTGCTGTCAACAGGTAGTGGAACACAGCTCTCCTGAAAGTCGCCTCAATATTCCGCAGCTTGTTGGAACGGCAGATGGCAGAGTGATAGTAAAGACCATCGACTGGCAGACACATCTGAGTCCCTACTTTCGGAAGCTCCCACAGATCAAGAGTTATCAGCACTTTAGGTATTTATATTCAAAATTCTGCATTTTATAAATAAAAAAATCCAGAATGAACATAATAGTGTTCCATGTGAACAGTGAGCCATGTTTTAAATATCCTTTTGTGTGCTTCTATTCTGTCACAGCTTTGATGCCAACAGACCAGGTGTGATGCTTGCTCAAACGAGTTTCAGCTACTGCGCAACCCAGGAGTTCTGCCCCCTGTTGACAGTCTTCCCGTCCTGGCCCCACCTGGACTGACCATGGACAGGCAGACATATCTTTTTGAAAAAATCCGGCCTTTCTGTTCTGATGAGGCAAAATACTTCACATGCCCAGCACCAAAGGTTACAGCACAGAAGAGTAAGCAGAAGAGGGTGCGTTTGTTATGTCATCATTTAGTCCGCATATCAACTGTGATGGACAGAGTGGGTACAGCCACATTGTGGGGGAGGAACTGGTATTGAAGATGATAATATAGTCCATGGTCTGGAAAATATTCCTTCACACACTTAGATATATTTTATTTCTTTATTTTAGTTCTATGCACCATATATCTAAAACAAACTCCCAGAAAACTGTAGGTCTGCTGAAACTCTCACCTCTTTTAAATCAAGAGTGAAGACTTTTCTGTTTGCCGCTGCATTTCAGTCATTTCCAATACTGCACTGTAACCTCTATTCCTTATATATACTCTTGATTTTATTTTTTATCTTTTTATTTTATTTGTATCTATTTTATTTTTTAATCTTAATCTTTAAATTTTACCTGCTTGTTTTTATTTTGATGTTATATCTGATTTTATAAATGTCTCTTTTCTATGCTTTTTAATGCTTTATGTAAAGCACTTTGAATTACCTTGTTGTTGAAATGTGCTATACAAATAAACTTGCCTTGACATGAACTACATTCATTCCTTTTTTTTTCCAAACTGCTACACTGTTACTGTCCTGTGGGCTAACAGACATCAGATGTCACTGACAGCTAGACTGGGTGGGGGGTTGTGACCATGTTAATGTCATGAATCTGTAAATAACTCCAAATGTCCCGAAGTAGACGTGAACCCTTTTGCCATGGCTGGACACATTTGAAATGAAAATGTGCTAGAGCTAGTGAAACAATAACAAGAATGTTTTTTTTATATGTTTTTTTTATGTATGTGAATGAACACTAACATTACCAGTGGTGGAAGAAGTACTGAATCTCAGTACTTAAGTAAAAGTACAAATAACCAAAGAAATATTTACTTTAGTAAAAGTAGAAGTACCAACATGACAACCCTACTTAAGTAAAAGTAAAAAGTACCTGATTTTAAACGTACTTTAAGTATTAAAAGTAAAAGTACTTGCATGATGATTAATTCGCTTAATGTCTATATTCTAAAAAAACAGACTGTGGCATTTTAATTAAGTTTTAGGTTAATGTAATGTGCTTAATGTGTTAAATATCAACAATAGCAAAACCAACAAAGAGGTCTGGTTATACATCTTTAAAAGATTTATTTAACTGCAACACACATATGTAATGTCAATTGCAGTATATTAACTATTTTAACATTGTAACAACAACACTGTTAATTACCATATGTTTAAGGCTGTAAACATTTTTGATTTAGTGCATGAGTTTTAATCTGACAGGAACGGGCGCGGGTCATAAACTCGAGTTGAACCTTGTTTATACTCGTGCGTGTGATGTGGCGCGGGGCTCCGCAGACGGCGCGCGCCCTACTCACCATGTTGTTCGTTGCAGTATTCGCCGCAATGGCAGGGGGCGTACAACCAAAATATTCAACTTGTGCTGCCGGATAAACGTCCGCTGCCTAGCAACAGTAGTAAACAACAACTTTCCGCATATCGCTTACATTGGTCTCAAAATGACTGTCCGTCTCTGTCCGGTGTTTCACGTATTGGGACAAACATCCCATAATCCACCAGAATCTTTTCTTTTTTTCATGTCCTATGGTAAAAATCATCGTTTTTTCTGTAACGTGGTAACAATCTCCTTCCGTGAATATAAAGCTATGTGACTCTCTCAGACAGAAGAGTCATACAAATGCGGAGGTGGATGGAAGAGGAGGCTCCTCGCGGGTCTCCTCCGGACTCCCGCTTCCCATCGCTCTGGCGGCGCTCTCTCCCTTGACTCTCGTCTGGGCCACTACGTCCACACACGGAGGCTTAGGGTGGCGGGGCGCTGTGCGAGGGTGGAGGAAGAACGGGTCCGGGGTTCTGAACTTATCAGAAAATGTAACGAAACGTATTGTGAAAATGTAGCGGATTAGAAGTACAGATATTTGCTGCAAAATGTAACAAAGTAAAAGTAAAAAGTATGCACTATTTATTCTACTTAAGTGAAGTACATATACGTGAAAAATGTACTTAAGTACCACTGAACATTAATTATATAAAAACTCACACATAAATCTAGAGCGCGGTGCTGGCGTCACGTCATCATCTCAGACACACTTCTGTGTGTGTCCTGCTCTCTTTCAGCCGCTGAATAATCCATCTGTTTGTTGTTTTTGTGACGATGAAGTCTGCTAACACGTTAGCATAAAGATCGCTAGCTTAAAATGCTAACAGTCCACACACCAGCAGTCCATGGATGTATAATATGAACTGGATAGAGCACCGCCCCTCCGCTTCCGTTCATTCCTATGAAGCTGCTCACCCAGCGCATATGCCAAAAAGTTTTTGACTTCAGCATTTATTTCCGGGTTATGGGGCCCATAGAGCATGCGCAGTAGTGTCCCCACCATCATTCCTCTCGGCTATGTGAACGAGCCGTCCGCGTTATCGACTTGCTCCGCGTGTACATGAACAGCGAAAGGCATGATGGGAGTACGCTAATGACGTGTGCTAGCGGATTTCATGAATACCGGCGTCACGTTAACTTCGGCTTTTAACCATGGATTTGTAAATAAATGCAAAACCAACGATATCGAAGTGAATATAGTGAAGCTGAAAAGTACAATGACGGAGTTAAAGATTAAAACGATCAATAAACATGGTTTATTTGGTTTAGGACCGTGACTATTACTTTATATGTGTTACAGGAATCATGTTGTTTTTGTCTGATTTCCCTTATATAATTGTATAATTATTATTACGAACAATAACAACGTGTTAAAGTAGGTTTTTAACTCCCCATTATTTCACTCAACACGTTTATATTCAACTACAATTTGCTTATTCATCACATTTAACAGTTACTTTATGAACCGATAGTGACGATAAGACAGCCTCCCCGGGAATCAGTGAAGTGACCGCAGGTCTCAGTGCATCACACGGTCACAGCTCCACAGTCCACACCGTCATCAGTGTCACGATGAACGGGACTGAACACAGTGATAAAGTGCAGCATGTCAGTCTCCTCTCCTCAATGAATCCACACAACAGCTCGTTAATACATCGATAATACGTTTGAAAATAAATGTTAATGAGCGCCGAATAAACAACTAAAACCTGCTTTGTCATAATATTTTAAAAATGTAAAGGAAAACCCCGCATTGTGTTCATTTATTCACATTTCTCATAAAGTTTTCATATGGTACGGTTCACTGACAGTGGCGATGTTCCCGAGACGCCACATGACCGCGCTTGGCTGTGCTCGTACACAGCTGTGACGTCACTCTGAGAAATAAGATTTGTCTGGGCTTTTTATGGCATTTAGGAATGTTTTTCAAACATGAAACTCTATATATTAAAAAAATATAATGTAAAGATTTATAAAAGCCCGTGTCCATGTTTCGAGGTGTCCTGTGGACACTTTTACACGCGTCTCTTTTACTATTGCGGTCAATGGGAAAATTGCCTTTTGGGCTCCATGGGATTTTTTGTTGCAGTACCCACAGTGGCCACCATGCAAAAATGGTCTTCAAGGCAGAGGGGGCGGAGCTCTATCCAGTTCATATTATACATCCATGCAGCAGTCTCTGTGCTTTCGCTGTCCTTGTGAAGATGTTCAGCCACAGACATCTATTGTCCTGTTCTCCTTGCCTTCCTTTGTTCAATAAAGCTTTGATGATGACTGCTTTGATGATAATCACGCTTTAATTTCGCACTGCACACTCACACACACACACTCACACACTGCACACATATGCGCAGCCCAGGCACTCTATCTCTCCCCCTCCCCTGCATATTAATTAGCCATGTGTATTCTCCGTGATCGTCAGCTGATTGGCTGAAAAAACAACAAAAGCTCTGGAATGTGAGATCACCACACCAAAACTAGGAGCGATTCACAGCGATAAAACAACCTTAATTCAAACACAAAGTTTATGGTTTTAAGACCCACAATACTGTGATTTGAAGCATGTAGTGGCTTCTTCAAAACTTCAACTTGTGTAATTTTGAAAAAAACGAAAATCCCTCATTTTGAAAAAAAAAAACGTTTTCCTGTTTTTCTCGTTTTGCGCTCGGCCGACTTGTTCCCGCTTGGTCAGTGGCGGGTCACATATGTATTGTATATATATACATGTATATATCTTATTTCACATATTTTATTTTTGGGGAAAAAAAAGAAAAGCACAATAAAAAAAAGTGTGATTCTGTGTTGGAAAAATTCAATAAACATATTTGAAAAAAAAAAACATAGTGTGCAGCTCTAGTCCAGAGTTTCTTCTGCTCTGCTCATTTAGACACTCATCTGGAGATTTGACAAGGGAGCTAACAGGAGAAGTTCCTGATAAATGTCCGTAACAACATTTGTGTTCTCACTTACAGCTCCTCTGTTTATGTTCAGACTTTGCTGCTTGAATAACATTCACAGCTCAGCCAGTCCTGTCAGAAGCTGCTGATGGAGAAACGCATGTGTCAGTTTACTCGAGCTAAGGCAATTGGACAAATTCCAGAGTATACATGCAGTGGAGAAAATGTATTTAATGGCCTTGTACGTAAAGATGTGGCTGTACCTCGTTGTATTTCTCTATAAGCTAGTACTTATTGAATCAGTTTCCTGTTGACTTTTACAGAAAAACATTTAAAGGTGAGATGGATTGTGCATGGCACAAGAGCCATGGAGCATGAGCCATGGAGCATGGCTCTTGTGGTTATTGTGTTGTCCGAAGAAAGACTTCACTGTATGATTTCCTTCAACAGTACTGCAGTTCATAATTTTGTCTCCTTCCCTGACAGTAAAAAAATAAGATTTGTATTTGTTCTGCCCCCCCGACTTGATATCATAGTTTAATGTTAGTGTGGCCTGCAGTGGCAATAATGAAGAGCGGCTCAAGAGGGAGAGAGAAAAGCTGCAGACTGGAGCAGCTGCTGATTCAAAACAGAAATTACACACACGCACGCACGCACGCACGCACGCACGCACACACACACACACACACACACACACACTATATCACAAAGTCTCAGCTGTTGTCAAGTTACTAGGAGCCTATATGTGATTCTGCTTTTGTTTGTCACAATACCAAAATGAGTAACCATGATACTATACCAGACAAAGTATCACGGTTCAGGGTATTATCGCAATTTTTTTTTAATTATTATTTTTATGAACTGCAATGTATTTGTACAAGTTATAATACTTTGGAGACAAGTTCAGACTCGACGACAGGTTTGAGCAGTGAGACGTGGAAAGTGAGATCCCTGAACATATGGGGTATGTTCAGGGATCCCACTTTCGTCCGCCTGAAATCCCTGAACATACCCCATATGTTCAGGGATTTCAGGCGGACGGAGGTGGGACCGATGAATCGGGGGGGGGGGGGGGGGGCTTGCGGGATTCCACTTGGAGGGGAAGGTCCTTTGTAGATAACCACACCTTTTGCCCAGGTTGGTAATCAGGTGCAGGAATATGGTGACGATTGGCTTTTGTGATGATAGAGAAGCGTGCTGGAGGGAGGCACGTACCTGGTGCCATACTGCCTGACAACAGCGTAGATTTGCCTGGACAGAGGGGACTGCCACCTCCTCCTCCTGGAACTCAAACAGGGTTGGTTGGTAGCCAAGGGACACCATGAAAGGTGAAACTCCAGTTGAAGCAGATGTCAGAGAATTGTGGGCATATACCACCCACGGGAGAAGGAGCTCCAGTCTGTAGGGTGGCGGGCGGCAACGCATCGCAGGGCGGTCTCCAGGCTTTCGTTAGCCCTCTCCGACTGTCCATTCGATTGGGGATGACACCCGGAGGAAAGACTGGCGGAGCCACCCAGGGTGGAGCAGAAGGCCTTCCAAACCTGGGAGGCGAACTGGGGGCCTCGGTCGGATAAGATGTCGGCGGGGTACCCATGGAGCTTGAAGACATGATTGACCAAGAGTTCACCGGTCTCAGCAGAGGAGGGCAGCTTAGGAAGAGGGATGAAGTGAACCGCCTTGGAAAAACGGTCAACTACGGTGAGGACGGTGGTATGGTCGAGAGATGTAGGTAGACCGCTGACAAAGTCCACGGCTATATGGGACCATGGACGACGCGGGATGTACAGCGGATTGAGGAGGCCAGCAGGAGGGCGATTGGAAGACTTTCCTCGGGCACAGACGGGGCAGGTGGAGATGAAGGTCGAGGTGTCTTGAGCCATGGTGGGCCACCAAAAACGTTGTTTGAGAAGTTTCAATGTTTGTCCTACACCAGGATGACAGGTGAGTTTCGTTGAGTGTGCCCACTGCAAAACCTCAGAGCGAACAGCGTTAGGGACAAACAGACACTGCGGAGGACCACCCCTGGGGTCGGGCTCGGTCTGTTGGGCCCTCCGGACCCTCTCCTCCACTGGCCAGGAGGCTGCTCAGATGATGTATGTTGATGGGATGATAGGACCAGGTTCCAAGCACAGTGGATCGGGGGAGAACTGTCGAGACAGGGCATCGGGCTTGGCGTTCCTATAGCCAGGGCGAAAGGTGAGAGTGAAATTGAACCTCCCCAGGAAAAGAGCCCAACGAGCCTGTCGGGAGTTTAGCCGCTTAGCATTCTGGAGGTATGAAAGGTCACTGGACCACAGGAACGTCTTGAGGGGTGAGGTGAGTCTGGTCAGGGGTTCGGCCACTTTGCTGTAATTCCTGATGAATCGACGGTAGAAATGTGCAAATACCAAGAAGCGCTGGAGTTGTTTGCGGGAGGAAGGTGTGGGCCAGTCTCGGACTGCGCTGATCTTGTCAGGCTTTCCTCTCTCCACGATGAACCCCAGGAATGGGACGGACTAAAGGGCATGACCAAATATTCGAAGTGGCCCAGACATCGGCGGTCGAGTTTTGAGAACACCTTGGCCTTACTGAGGGGACTGAACGCGGCATCAAGCAGGGGTAGGGCGTAGCGGTTTCTAACCGTGATCTCATTCAGGCCTCGATAGTCGATGCAGGGACGAAGGGATTCGTCCTTCTTCTGGACGAAAAATAATTCTGCCCCGACTGGAGGAGAGGAGGAGGGACGGATGAGGCCAGCGGCCAAAGACTGGTTAATGTATTCTTCCATACTTTGTCTTTCTGTTCATGAGTGGTTATAAAGTCTTTTGGAGGGTAGCGTGGAACCAGGAAGTAGGTCTATGCTGCAGTTGTGGGGACGATGCGGTGGCAGGGTGGCAGGGTCGAGCAAAGTGAAGGCAGTTGGCGTGACAATGGGTACTCCAGCCCGTGAGTTGTCCCGTTGTCCAGTCAAATAGTGGGTTGTGTTGTGCCAACCAAGGCAACCCAAGTACGACTGGGGCCAAAGATGAGGGAATGAAGAACAGCTAAAGGGCGCCGTGGTGGTTGTCGGATAGGATGAGGGTGATTGGCTCGGTCCGGTGGTTCACCTCGGCCAGAGTTTTGCCGTCTGCGATAACCTTGGTTTAGGCAGAGGTGTGATGGGAATTCCGGCCTGGGCAGCGACTTGCCGGTCGAGGAAGCACTCGTTGGCACCAGAGTCAATGAGGAAGGAGAGAGGGAGTGAATGTTGCGCCCAGAGCAATTTACCAGTATATAATAATAAAAAAAGGCTGCAGTGTCGCAATATTACCCGGAACAGCCTCTAAAAAAATCCTAGCCTAGAGCCTGGCCAAGTGTCTTGACTTGCATCAAGACTCAGCCAACGTTCTGAAGAAATGTTCATGTTCTGAACTATTAATAAAGATTGAGAAGACTGGACAGTACTTGTTTTTGAGTACTTACTTGATGCAGCCCAGCCTCACCCAGACTCTAACTCATGTGCCCCCCAGGCAAATTGAGTTTGAGACCCCTGATCTAGAGTGACATGAAGGTACAAGAAGAAATGTCACAGTCCAAAGGAAAGGCAGAGTTTAAATAGGCCAAAGGAGGAGAGACGATAAGGTGAGACACAGGTGATGCAGATGCAGGTAATCAAAGAAGAGGACGCACAGGAGGGCAGGAAGTGAAGACAGCTTAAACAAGAAAAGATGTGGGTAGAGTTTCAAAATGAAACAGCCAATACAAAATTGAATAATAAATAATATAGGAAATAAAATAACTAATCTGGGATGTGACAGGTTTAGCTTGCATAAATGTGTGACCTGTCACCATGCACCCAATGTCATCTGGGATTAGCTCCACCTACTTCCACAACCCTCAGAGGTTTAGTGGTGTAAATAATGAGTGGGTTTATTAAATTCATTAATGTGTGCAAAAACACTACGGCCCTTCCGATTCCTAAGTCCCAATCTATCGAAAGGAGGACTAATGCAGTGACACAGACGAACAGTTACAACAAGCTGACCACACATCAGCCAACAGGTGGGAGCTGCAGTTCAAGACAACTGGAATTGATTTTTATTACAGTCAAAAACACAAAAAAGAGTCCAAGAGTCAAAAAAGAAAAGCTAGACGGGTTCTCAGAAAGCATATGAGAGTGCATTTGAGTTCACATTTCGATTGTCAGCAGTTATTTTTCAGTCCTAAATTTCACACCAGATTTCTAGAGAATTGAAATTCAGATGATGTCTGGAGAAAAGTCGGTCTGTAATTAAATCTGTAATTCAGACAAGGTTTAAAACTAATAAATTAGACCTAGAATTACCGCCGATGATCAAACAATTCCTAAAACTTATATATCCAAAAATTATGTCTAAAATATATACACTATTAACAGAAAACGATAGCACAATTTCTCTACCAACCACTAAATGGGAGGCAGACCTATCTATCAGCCCAGACGAAAATTTCTGGCTACAAATATCCTCTAATACATTCAAAATGATAAAAAAATCCAGGCCTACAACTAATACAATACAAAATACTACACAGAATACACTACACAGGACAAAGGATGTTCAGAATGGGGATCTCACAATCAAATACCTGTACAAACTGCAATGAGAACACAGTAGATAGCTACATGCATGCTATATGGCTATGCACACCTGTGTATAACTTCTGGTGTAGGGTATGTGAGGACCTCTCAGCATGTTTTGGTTGCACCATACCACCTTCCCCAGCACTATGCATATTGGGTGATTTAAATCAGATACATATAGACACGAATAAACCACACATACTAGTCACTAGCCTAAGCATCGCCAAAAAAACTATCCTCCTGAATTGGATAAATAAGAAACATTTAAGCTTAGACCAATTCAGAAATCTAACATCAGATCACATCTCCATGGAGAGAATGTCTGCCTCTATAAAAAACCAATCGGCTGACTTTGACTTAACCTGGGCCCCACTAATTGACTATATCTCTTAGAGCAGGTAGGTGACGGTGCCTTGGCCGGTCAGTCTGCTATGCTGTGAGTCGGTGGCCGGAGGTGCGGGGGGCCGTCTGGTGGTCTGTGGGGTTTGGTGGCCCTGTGTCTGCTGTCCCCTGGTGGCTGTGGGTCTGTCCTGTGGGGATCGGGGGGGGGAGAGTTGAGGGGTGGTCGCTGCCTTGGCGTGGGGGGCCCTTGGGGGCTGGGGGGTGGTGGGCTGTGGGCTTGGGCCCGGACTATCTTCGCACCGTGGGTGGGGGTAGGGGGCTCTGGGTCGCTGCACGCTGTGGCCCGCGGGGTCCCGTGGGATGGGGTTGGCCCCTGGTGGGGGGGGGTGGTTTCCCCTTAGGGCCTGCGCACCGGGGGGGTGGGGTGGTGTGCGCTGCGATACCCCCGATGCACCTGGGGGCAGGCTTGTGCGTCCTCTGTCCCTTGGGGGACGTGGGGGGGGGCGTACGGGTGATCGGGACTGGGCTGTCCCTGGGCGATGGGTGGGATCAGGGGACTGGGGGGCGCAGTCGTGGGCGGCATCGTGGTGGTCTGGGTGGGGGCACCGCCTCATCTGGGGGGGCTGTGCCCATCTGTAGCCTACCCCCTGGTCGGGTGGGGGGTGGATCTGCCCCTCCGCTCTGGTGATGCTCGTGGGGCGCTGTGGTATGTCCCTGACCTGGACAGACCCCCTCCTAGGGCGGGGACGTGGGCGGGGTCGGGGCACATGGCTCTGCCAGTCAGGAAGCTGGCATCCAGCGGGAGGGTTGCTCTTGCCCACCTCAATATCCCTCCAGGATGCATACACCTCCCCACATACATTTAGGGCACTGGGGGGAGGAATGGCGGGGCAGAGGGGAGTTGGAACCACCACATGGTGGGACCACTCTCCACGATCTGCCGCTCTCCCCCCTAATTTTATCGCACCATAGACAACAGGGTCTGGTGGGGGAGGGAGCACGTTGATGTCCACTGTCAGCCAGCAGTGGGGCGTCCGTGCCATGCCTTCCCCCTCCATTTTAATTTCACACTAGTTTACAACATACCTCATATTCCATACCCCATATCACACACACATGCACACACACACTCACCACCAAGTCATCCCTGGATGACGGGGGCTGGGGATTGGGCATGAGTACTCTCCCGGTTACCCGACCCCGACTATGTTTGCCCATGTTTCATTTGCATGTGTGTTGTTTCATATGTTGAAATGAGATATGCAGCTAAAGCTAGTAGAGAGTAGAGAACAACTTATTGTAAATATGATGAAGATTCAAGTAAAGTAATGCCAGTCTTTTCTGTATGATCCGTAATATTTTTTGAATCTTTACTATTTTCCATTTCAGGGCCATTTTGATTTGATGGCTCAGCTGATGGAGAAGCCGGGTGGATAGTTCAGCCTCCATCCTTCAGGAGATTTTTCATAAAGCATGTTTGTTATTTGTGGTTTCTTTTGTAAATAAAGCTTCACTTTCTGTATGTACTTTCCTTTGTCTCTTATTCTCTATTGTGACATGGAGTTATCACTAAATAACTAGCCTACGCTGTCGGGGGCCGACAGCAAGGGGTATATCCACGAACTTGTCCAATCCTCAACTTTACAATATACCCAAAGTATACGCACTCGCACCTGCCACTAACTGTTTTAATTAATTATTAATAAATTCAACAAAATAACTGTTAAATATTATGATATAATGCTGACTACACTTTATACATGTTCAAAGTAGCCATATAAACTGGATATTGAACACAGAATACCTGAACTCATAAATTTCTCTCTAGTTTTTAATAAAACTAGTTAACCTATTATACCTTGTTAAATATTATGAATATTAAAATGCTTACCACACCTGCCATATCTTCAAAGTGTCCAAATGTCATGAAAAAGCATACACTATGTTTATTAAATTTCATGAAAAAGCATACAATATGTTCAAACTTTCCATTCAATGCATTAATAAAGAAATGGAGGCTTAACTATTTTTTATATGATAATTAATACATTTATATTATAATGTAATAAATATTATGAATAAGTGCTAAATAAACCCATGATATCCTCAATGTGTCCAAATGAGCTCAATAATAAAGAAAAAATGCCTTAACTATTTTTTCTGTGTTCACTAATAAGTTAACCAGTTAACTTTTTATGTAACTATTACCAATCATATAGCCAAAGTAATAATGATTGTACTTGTAGATAGTTGTTACATGAATCATTGTACAAAATTTGAAGGCAATATCTCTATCAGTCTGGAAGATAAAGCCGAAAATGTGTTTTTAGCATAATAAATTAATTAATTTGCTAAGATAGGGATAATTCTCAGGTGGTATGTGATGCCCATGCAACATTTGAAGCCAATACCTGCAATACTTTGGAAGATACAGGCAAAAATATGTTTTTTATATAATTAATTAATTAATTAATTAATTAATTAATTAATTAATAATAATGGTAGACAGCACAAAATCAATAGGGATCATCTACAGGGGGTATGTGACCCATAAAAAAAATAAGAACATTTAATCTCAAACGCCTTTCCAGTTATCGCGTCAACGGCTAAAATCTGCGGACGCGCGAGACCGATTCCATAATATCCGCATTTCTCGCGGATATAATAATAGCAATAAGAATAATTAGTAGTATCATTAATAATAATAATGTTATTATTAATATCAGAGGATTTTACAGAGGATTTTACTTTGGAACTGTCTGTTGTTTCATCCAATGGTTGCATGCAGTTTTGAGTGGTCATCAAAACCTTTACGCGACTGTTTCGCCGTGGACTGAATCCGTGACAGTTCTGTGTTCGCGAATCATGAAGAGTCAGTGACAGCGCGAGCTGAACGTGATTCATGTCCTCCTCCGTGACAGCTCTCTCTGTCTCGCTGTCTCAGTTCGTTCGTACGCGCGAATCATGAGTGAGTCAGTGAACTGACAGTGTGAACGAATCACAGCAGCACGGCAGACACAGTTCTTCTTACGAGTAACTCCCTCCTCGCTCAGCGCACGTTGGCTGGTGTCGTTTGCAGAAGATTGACGAGTGATTCACAGCACGCGGCAGTTCCACTCCCGGCCACCGATTATATTTCTGTGTTTGTTAATTTTTCTTTGTGTTGAACGTGTTGGACTGCGCATCCACATGCTCGCATTTGTGTTATCGTCATAACCACCTTTCCTTGTTTACGTTTGGTGTTCGTTATTGTGGTTTTACTGTTGAATGCGGAGCATACGCTGCAACGATGCGCTCCGCAGGTATATTCCCCTGCTGTGAACGAGCAGGCAGATCACGTGGTGAGATAATGGCTGTTTAAACGTTACGACTCACAGACTAGACTGGCCTGGCTTTGCCTACGTCAAGTCTGTGTGGTTTACGCTGCCATCAACTTACACGTGATCCTGTTTTTCAGTCACAGGACACACTGGGCTCGAACCACACTCTGTGTCTGCACGCAAGATCAATCAATCTCGCTCATTCACTAACTCTCTCTCTTTCATTCATGAATGAAAGGTCTCACAGGCGCCATCTTGAGTCGAACACGCGCTCCTACAAGCCATGCTGTCGTGTGTTCAGTCTAAGATCAGCAGCCTGATGTTAATGTGCTCAGTGCTCGGATTCATACCTTCATTACTTTTCAATTGGGATATCTTTGATAAAGTCAATTACAGTGATTATTTAGACTGATTTTGAAAGGCATAGATTGATTGTCTTTTCCCTGATTTCAGGGTGGTGCCCCGATCTAAAGTTATTTAATTATTAAACGAATTAATAAATGTTTATTACTTTTATTTTTTATCAATCAAATTATTGCCACTATTGTTGAACCACAACATAACATAATGGTGCCCCGTGTAAGGGTTTTTAAGAAAATTAATAACAATAATAACAATTAATAATTAAACATAATTAATAATTTGTATTAATATTTTCTGACCAGTTACAAATTGAATCACAACATCAAGCAAAGTAAACTATGGACTATGGATGTTTCCGTTAAAAAAAAAAATAAAGAAAGAAAGCTGCTGCGCTCTCCTCCTGACTCACCTGCAGCTCACTGCCAGCTGCCAGGGAGCGCGCTGCTGTTTCAAGATTACACATAGGTTTATAAATAACAATACATTTAATAAAATAAATCTAATAATAATAAATCAATAAATAAAGCAGATCATCACAACGGCAGACACGGCTGCTTTTTAGTCCCAGTCTGTCCCTGGTTTCATCTGTGTTCATTCAGTCAGGCCGAGTTTCTATTACGCGTGGCAACAGCCTTTGATCAGACATCAGATGCGAAGGGACAATCGATATAGATCAGATAGTTACATTAAATAGTGATTGTTGTGATTATTTATTGCATTTAAATGTGCCTGGAACTGTGGAAACCTGCCTGTGAGGTTTTGGTGACGTTTGTGCTCTGCTCAGCCAAACTACCACTGCTCCGCCTGTGGGTTGCCGTGCAGAGAGTTGACCAGTTGGAAAACCCATTAAGGAAAAACGGGGAACATATGACCCTTTTTTTTCTCTTTTTTAAAAAAAAAAAGGAACACAGGTACGACCCTCTCCTTAAACCACAAACTGCAGACCAAGGTAAGCCCATACCAGTACAAACATGCATTTCTCCTCTGGATATCTGTATATAATTTTTAATCAGATATACCAAATAAGAAATCAATGTGCCTCATCTTTGAACGCGTAGTTGAACATGCTCTGGAAAACGTAATTTCCTGGTTTGCAAAAAGTATTTTTGTTTGTGGATTTCTCAGAGAATTATGCTTCAGCGTAACTGCAGCCATTTGTGAGCATGGCTGTGCCAGTTAAGACCTGCCTTTCAAATGTGCTAATTTTAGACGCACAAATAAGCACCGCAATCAGATTCACGTTTGATAAATCACTTTGCGCGCGCCAAAATAACATTTACATTTTCTCCTCCCAGCATATGAAAAATTGCGTGTAAACGCCCCACATTGCATATGCATTAAGGCAAGACCGCCAAATGGGTTGCGAGTGCTATTGTGCCCATCTGTGAGACGCAATCCTGGTTGCGCCCTGTTAGTAGATCAGCATCAACGCAAATGTGCGTGTGACATCCAGTTTGCGCACATTTTTGCATGCACAAAGCTTTAGTAAATCAGGCCCTATATGTATCTTGCTGAAGTGGCCATCGGGCACAGCCCCCACCTCGCCAACCATGTACTACCAAACCATACCTTACTGTACCAAACCAATTCTTACCATGATGGAAAAACGGCTTAAAGGAGGCCTTCACCGATTAAAACCATCTGCTGCTCAATTCTTCATCATTCATGAAGCAGTGCATTAACATTTATATGGAACAACTGCACTATAAAAGGCTGCAGCCAAACCAACCTCTCTCTGCCTTTCTCCACGTCAAATCCACTGCATGTTGTTGAGATGCATTTGCTAAAAGAAGTGAGGGGGTGATTTGAAGGTACAAAGGCTTCTTTGTTATACCAGGCAAGTATGTTGGATTTTTAAGCAAATTTGTGCTGGGTGTAATGTTCAGGGGACAAGTAAGGTGACGTACATTCAACTGGGAAAAGACAGAGACTCACTGATAACATAATTCATTCTCGAAAGTCATGTTGGTGAAAAATATAGGAACGTGATCAGTACGCAGCACTTTCAGGCAGATGCCGCTGCAGATGGGCTCCCACAAGGCTCAGTTCTAACTTCAACACTGTTTAACCTCTACACGAACGACCTACCCATCACCAAATCCTGTAAATGAATCTACGCAGATGACATCTGTCTGGCAATCCAAGCACCAGACTTCGATTGACTGGAATGAATGCTCATTGAAGACCTTATTAAAGGCAAGCACCTAGCCTTCCAGCCTTGTCTGTGGCAGTCGCTGACTAGGCATAAAAGGAACTTTGTCATAAACCTAAATACTATGTTAACACAATTCTAAGAGTGAGATCCATCTAACTTTATTTACTGCAGGCGGAGAGTCAATCACACACACGTGAGAGCATGCAGAGCAGCGCACATAACATCACAGACACACAGGCAGACACAAATTGAGTCACAAGCTGTGGATGTTCAATCTACAAACACAATGGTAGAAAAAAATACAATTTCAGGTCCTAAAACACCGTTTCCGTGTGGACGGCCCCTTAATCATTGATTTAATTATTTAGCATTTTTTCCACCGGACATTTTGGCCGGTGACATTTTTTTCGCCGGCCCGTGCAAGGGTTTTTAAGAAAATGAATAAGAAAATGAATAATTAAAAATAATTCATAATTTGTGTTAATATTTTCTGACCAATTACAAGTTGAATCACAACATCAAGCAAAGAAAACTATGGACTATGGATTTTTCCGTAAAAAAATAAAGAAAGCTGCTGCGCTCTCCTCCTGACTCACCTGCAGCTCACTGCCAGCTGCCAGGGAGCGCGCTGCTGTTTCAAGATTACACATAGGTTTTATATGCCAAAACCGGCATATATCATTAGTTTCAAGATGGCGGCGCGCACGGACGCATCGGCTCACGGCTCTCCCTTTTTGTGCTATTTTCTGTGTTTTTCGTTCGTGTTTTTCGTAAGTACGTGTTCAAATCGCTGCTATAGCCGTCAGGACTTACTCGACGTTGGTTTTAGGCATAAGTTACCCACCACAAGTGACTTTCAACGAACTCACAATATACCCGACGACGTCGCGAGGCAACCGGGCTCTCCGTGGATTGTTATCGGGTCCGGCAGGCGTCGGAGACGGCGGAGGGAGAGAAAGCAGAAGCGAGGACGCCGGTCAGGCCTGTTGGTGAAACTCAGGACACAGCCACACAAGCCTCCCCTACCCAGCTTGTTCCTCACAAACGCGAGATCTATGGTTCACAAGATGGACGAGCTGGAACTACAGTTGGCTGGGAATCGCTATGTTAAGAACTGCTGTGTTATGATTATAACCGAAACCTGGCTTCACCCGCGGATCCCCGACGCCGCAGTAGAGCTAGCTAGCCGCTCTCTCCACCGCTGGGACAGAAACCAAGACTCCGGTAAGAGCAGAGGAGGAGGTCTTTGCATTTACGTACATAATGACTGGTCAAACAATAGCAAAATCATAGATAAACACTGTTCCCCGGACATAGAATACATGTCAGTTAAATGCAGACCACATTATTTACCCAGAGAGCTAACAGTAGTGATAGTTACAGCTGTATACATACCTCCGGATGCTAACGTTAGCATAGCTCTCGCTAGCCTGCTAAAAACAATAAACACACAGCTGTGCGCGCACCCACACGGAGTTCACATTATAGCTGGGGATTTTAATCAGGCGAACCTTAAGACGGTTCTTCCGAAATTTTTTCAGCACGTTAAGTGTCCAACCAGGGGTGCAAACACACTGGATCATGTTTATTCTAACATCAAGCATGCATACAGAGCCATACCACAACCTCATCTAGGCCAGTCAGATCACCTCTCTCTGCTCCTTACCCCGGCATACACCCCTCTCAGGAGGAGAACTACACCTCTCAAAAAGACTGTTACAACCTGGCCGGACGATGCACTCTCTCAGCTACAGGACTGTTATGCGAACACTCAGTGGGAGGTATTTGAACACCAGGACCTGGCAGAGCACACAGAAGCAGTACTGTCATACATCAGGTACTGCATTGGGAACGTCACTGTGGAAAAGAGCATCAGGGTTTTTCCCAACCAGAAACCCTGGATGACCAGCCAGGTCCGAATGCTGCTCAGGAAGCGTGACGCTGCCTTCAAGTCAGGTGACAGGGAACTGTACAGTGCCTCCAGAGCAGACCTGAAGAGAGGAATCAAGGATGCTAAGTCGGCCTACAAGAAGAGGATAGAGGACCACCTCTCTGATAACAACCCGCGACAGGTGTGGCAAGGCATACAGCATATCACAAACTTCAGGGGCTGTAACATCACACCTGGGAACCCAGACGCCTCGCTGGCAGAGGAGCTGAACTGCTTCTTCGCAAGATTTGAGAAAACTGAGCCCCATACAGCCTCACCACCTCCGCAGCCACCAGCACCCAGCACCGTCACACTGACTGTACAGGATTCTGAAGTGAGACGGGTGCTAAGAGCAGTAAACCCAAGGAAGGCAGCTGGCCCGGACGGGATACCAGGGAAGGTGCTCAAAGCCTGTGCAGACCAGCTCTCACAAGTTTTCACCTGCATCTTCAACCGTTCCCTGTCTCAAGCCACCATCCCATCCTGCCTGAAGACAGCTACAATCATCCCCGTGCCCAAGAAATCATCCACAGACAGCCTCAACGACTACCGCCCAGTCGCCCTAACACCGGTCATCATGAAGTGCTTTGAGAGGCTGGTTCTTCACCACATCAAAGACAGCCTTCCTCAGACCTTCGATCCACATCAGTTTGCTTATAGAGCAAACAGATCCACGGAGGATGCCATAGCCATAGCTCTCCACACTGCGCTGAGCCACCTGGAACACCAGGGGAGCTATGTGAGGCTACTCTTCATCGATTACAGCTCAGCCTTCAACACAATCATCCCGGACATTCTGGTCAGTAAACTAGGCCTCCACCCACACACCTGTTCATGGATAAAAGACTTCCTCACGAACCGTCCACAGACTGTTAAACTTGGTAACCACATCTCCTCCACCCGCACACTCAGCACCGGCTCTCCACAGGGGTGTGTGCTGAGCCCACTACTGTACTCCCTCTACACCCATGACTGTAGCCCAACCCACCTTGGTAACACCATCGTCAAGTTTGCAGACGACACCACTGTGGTTGGACTAATCTCAGGGGGAGATGAGTCTGCTTACAGGGATGAGATCCTAAAGTTGACAACGTGGTGTTCAGCGAACAACCTGGCACTGAATGCCACAAAGACAAAGGAAATCGTCATCGACTTCAGGAGGCACCGCGCAGACCCAGCTCCCCTCTACATCAACGGTGTCTGTGTAGAGAGGGTCCAGACCTTCAAGTTCCTGGGCACCGTCATCTCGGCTGACCTCTCCTGGACCCCGAACATCACGGAGATCACCAAGAAGGCCCAACAACGCCTGCACTTCCTGAGAGTGCTCAGGAAAAACAACCTGGATGAGAAGCTGCTGGTGAACTTCTACCGCTCTTCCATAGAGAGCCTGCTGCTGTACTGCATCACAGTGTGGTACGCCAGCTGCACTGAAGCAGACAGGAAGGGTCTTCAGAGAGTCATCAACGCAGCACAGAGGATCATCGGCTGCACTCTCCCCTCCCTAAAGGACATTTACCACTCTCGCTGCCTGAACAGAGCGAGGAACATTGTTAAGGACAGTTCCCCGGCTTTCATCTGTTCGACATGCTGCCCTCTGGCAGACGCTACAGGTGTGTCCGAGCTCGGACAAATAGACTTAAGGACAGCTTCTTCCCCAGAGCCATAACCACACTGAACATGGACATGCACTGACCATCCTACCTCTACCACATACTCTCACACATTCTGGCATGTGCAATACTCTACATTTCATGCTGAAATGCTTATTTATTTAATAATTTACTCCACACTATGCAATACTTATATACTGTGCACTACTTATATTGTATATACAGATTTTTATCCTGCTTAAATTACATTCCAAACTGTGCAATATCTATATTTTTAAATGGTACCCTGCTAAAATCACTTTCATACTGTGTAAATGTTTATATTTCTATTTTTATATACTGCAAAATTACATTTCACTCTGTGATATTTATATTCTATATGCTGCTAAAATCATATCTCACACTGTGATATTTATATTTCTATATTCATATACTGTTAAAAAAAAAAAAAAATACATTTCATACTGTGGAAATAGTCTTATTTATTATTTTTTATACCCTGCTATGGGTCACGTCTCATAGAAATGCACTTTTTATATTTAAACCCTGCTACAGACCTGCTATTTCATATTGTGCAATAAGAATTTGATGGCTGTATATCCTTTTAATGAAGTACGCTGCAACTGAAAACCCACCTCACGTTAACTAGGGTCACTTTTTCTTTTTAATGTCCTTGACCCATACACTGGTTGTTGTTGTTGTTGTTGTTATTGTTCTTCGTTGTTAGCTGTATGCACTTTCAAGGTGAAGTCAAGTAAATCTCGTTGTACAACTTGTATAATGACAATAAAGGCATTCTCTTCTCTATTCTCTATATTCTGCTTAGGGATGCACCGATTAATCGGCCAGTGATCGGAATCGGCTGATTTTCAAATGCACCCGCATCGCGCAGCATCAGCAACATATGTGAACGCGGCTACACGCACATGTAGTAGAGTTTAGGGCTGGGCGGTATACCGGTTCACACCTAATACCATTTTTTTTCCCGTTATGATATGAATTTTTAATATACCGCCCTACCGGTGTATTTGATTACACAACATCCGCACAGCCACTGCGCTGCTGTCTGCTTTGCGTTTCATAAATGTTTTTGTTTCAATCACTGAACGAAGCCTGTCAAATTTAAGACAATCACTTGCACAAAAATTTTGATCAGCATGTTTGTTTGTCATTTAAACCTGTGTGTGCACGGGGCAGGAGAGAGAGAGCGAGAGAGAGAGAGAGAGAGAGAGAGAGAGAGAGAGAGGTCATTTACTTATTTGTGTGTAGGTACTATGTTGTGAAATATGTTTAAACTTAAATAAACTACACATACAGGTAGTGATTTAAGATGTGTGTGAATATTCCACAGCATTATTTAGTTCTATTTTATAGTGGTAATCTGTTCAAAAAGTCACACTTTAAGTTATTATGTTCCATGGTAGCATGTTCAAATGTATCATGACAATTGTTTTTGTATTTTTATATATACTTCTATTTTATAGTAATTCGTTTTTGTATTTTTAGTTGGATATTAGATGTGAACTGATTGTATGTCTATGTTAAAATGTTCTATTAAAGAAAATATGCAAAAATATATATCTTTCTGTATGCTGTAAAGTGGTTTAAAAAATTTAAATCGGAATCGGCTAAAATCGGTATCGGCAGGTCAAACTTCTTGAAAAATCGGAAATCGGAATCGGCCCCAAAAATGGCAATCGGTGCATCCCTAATTCTGCCTAACATAAACCCTGGCTTGGAGGAGTGGGATTTTCATTGTTTTTATGTTACTGTCAGTACTGCTTTCCTCAGTGAGCAGGCGTTTTAAAACGGTAAGGGCTGGGATTATGTCGGCTGCAGAGGACCTGTAGGCGAACTCCTGGTCAATAATGCTTGCCTGCTAGCTGGCTGTAAACTGTGGAATGGATTTGAATTTGAATTGAATTTTCCTGGAAGGCCAGTCTTGTCCACATCCTTCAGCCATCCATCTAGCTCCTCGCTGGTGTTCTCGATGTAGGCTGTATCCCTTAGGCTGCTGTCAAAGAACTTTCCCAAGCACTTAATTGGCTTCTCATAGATGGTAGGGATCAGTTTTCCTTCGATAGAGAAGCGCAACTTGTCTGCTACTCTCCCCTTTTTCAAGACCAAGGATTTTTTGATTTCGCTCAGATGTTGTTGCTCCTGCTGAGACCCTCAGGCTGAAGTCACAGTAGTAATCCAGGATGAGGTCTCTTACTGCAGCTGGAACATGGTGCCTCTCTCAAGGACCAGCTTGTGGGGCATTGAGCCGTAGGCATTGGCCAGATCTCGCCACAGCACCACAGAACACCCTTGTTCTCCCTTGCCTGTCTGAGGAAGATTAGGATTGGATTTATTTGTCATTGCGAAATTCAAAGCAATTCACGTACTGGACTCGTTAAAGAAGCATAATAAATACATAGATTAAAAATAAATAAATTTGCATCCTCTCATTCACTCACACATTCATGTCCTCATGCACTATACTATGTTAAAAACAGCAGTGCAAAATATATACTGTGGAGCATTGCATTGGTGTGGGTGGCCCTGTTTAGTGTTGTCAGTCCAGTGGGTTTGTTTTTAGATCTGAGTTGATTATGGTGATAGCTTTGGGATAGAAACTGTTCATGAATCTTGTGGTGCGTGATCTGATGGATGAACGTTTCCCTGAGGGTTGCAGTTCAAACAGGTAATTGGCTGGGTGGAATGAGTCTTTCAGAATGTTGTGTGTCTTCTGCAAGCATCGGGAGTTGAAGATGGTGTCCATGGTAGGTAACTGTTGATTGATGATGTTTTAACTAAAGAGTGCCAGTACGTGGAGTGCTGAGGCGCAGCATGTACACGCACCGCCATCTAGCGTCCAAGATCTCCTGCACAGCAAATCCTCCTGCCCCTCCAGCTGAGTGAACGCGTGTGCGCGAATCACCCTGGTACCCCAGGAATGCCGCGTTTCTGCACAGTGTCGATGTATCCATTATTGAGGAAGAAATCAGCCAGTCACTTTGCTACAATGCTGAAGAAAATCTTCCCTTCGACACTGAGGAGCAAGATTATTCTGAATTGGCTGATGTTCTTGGAGTCCTCCTCTTTAGGAATACACACACCCTCTGGAAACTGCCACTGCTATACTGTTTTCCCCCTTCTCCAGATGACCCTCATCTTCCAGAGCCGATGTAGCAACTTGGGACAGTGCTTATAGTAGGGATGGGACTTTTTGTAATCAAAACGATCGACAATCGACACGTGCGGGAAGGACGAGTTACCGGCCCGTTTATGTGAATGGAATAGATGGGGGCGGGTCGGTAAGGTAACTATGGAGCTTCGACCGCTGTCCGTGTTGCTCAAAGGCTGGTTTGCAGGATGAGTGTGTGGCCAGTCACCTGTAAAGTTAGCCTACATGGTGACAACAGCAGTTCTCTCAAATGGCTGTGCGTGTTGAGAACGCGCTTGTGATGGGGCTGGGGGGGCACAACATAAGCGCTACACAAATGAAGACGGTCTCACCCAGTCAAGATCCTGCACTCTGGTGGACACCTCATGAGCGCAGGTTCAAAAACCTGAGCCGTCTGGCGACACATCCGTGCCTCTCTTTGATGGTCAATATTGGACATTAAAGCCATGTTTTTGAGCCTAAAATGAAGTAGTACAGTGTCAAATATTTTAAACCCCCGCATTGCTGCTGCAAAAAAAAATTCAGACAATTCAACAAAAATTTCACACAAGTAGGACCTCGACAATCGACTCTCAAAGTGTCACTCCCATGCCTTGCTTATAGACCTTGTAGGATGTTCCGCTTGGTCCTGGTGCTGACCTGGACCTTGCTTTACGCACCTCCTTAACTTCTTTCAGGAGTGGCTCCCTCAGATCGAAGGCCTCAACAGGCTCTGGTGGTGTTATTACAGCCTTGCACTGTCCTAGCTCTTGGTCTCAGGTGGGGTCGCTGAAGGTGTCGTGGAAGTGTTTGTCGACTTTTTCCTTTGAACAGACCAGGCGTCCACTGCATTTCTGTCCGAGGAACCCCTTCATGAAGCTGAATGGGTTGTTGATGAAGGCAGCGAACCTAATTGGAAGTTCCAATTAAGGCTGTTTTTTTGGTGTGTTTCTTCGCAATTACCTCGTTTATGAAGCCCTGAAGGTTCGAAACAAACAATTCAGCAACTGCTGAGAACGCTGTGTTGTATTGTAATTAGGGATGCACCGATTGCCATTTTTGGGGCCGATTCCGATTTCCGATTTTTCAAGAAGTTTGACCTGCCGATACCGATTTTAGCCGATTCCGATTTCAATTTTTTAAACCACTTTTCAGCATACAGAAAGATATATATTTTTGCATCTTTTCTCTTTAATAGAACATTTTAACATAGAAATTCAATCAGTTCACATCCAATATCCAACTAAAAATACAAAAACGAATTACTATAAAATAGAAGTATATATAAAAATACAAAAACAATTGTCATGATACATTTGAACATGCTACCATGGAACATAATAACTTAAAGTGTGACTTTTTGAACAGATTACCACTATAAAATAGAACTAAATAATGCTGTGGAATATTCACACACATCTTAAAAGGGCAGTGTTATGGAACCATGTTGTTCACATCCAATATCCAACTAAAAATACAAAAACTAATCACTACCTGCAGGGATTAAAATTAACACCGTCCCGTCGTCCCGGGGACGTCATTAATTGTCATCAGGACGATCAATATTCTCTCTCGGGACAACCACGGCACGAAAGAGAATTTTGACTAACTTAATTTTTCTGTTTAAGTTTTCAACACTTTCTGTGAACCAGAACGGGTTCTCGGTCGGTGTGAAATACTAATGTGTAAAGGTAAATGTCTGCGCGCTCATGTCTGTGTTCAGTGAGACGCAGAGGCTGCTCCTCTCTCACTGTGCGCCGCTCGAACCGCGGCGCGGCTGTCTGCTTTGCGCGCCCGCTCTGCATGTTAACATTTCATGTTGACATGTTTGTTTCAATCACTGAATGAAGCCCCGCCAGACTTAGCGTTGCTTGTTTATTTATTTAAAATAGATTTTTTTATACACCACGGCTTGTTCTATACCGGGGAACAAGAGCGCATGTTCCCTCATGTAATCCGCGCAGCGCACTTGTCCAGGTGCCGATTGAAACCCAAGTCACACTATCAAGTGCGTCATTATTACGGTTACATCATTCTTGTCAATAAAGATATTATATTTAGGGACGCACCGATAATTCGGCGGTCGAAACAGAGCGAGTTCACTGTGGAACATCACCTGTTAAACGCTGAAAAGTCTCCAAACCGGATGCGCAGAGAGAGAGATCTATGCTCTTGGTCATTAGTTCATTTACTTATTTTTGTGTAGGTAATATGTTGTGAAATATGTTTAAACTTAAATAAACTACACATACAGGTAGTTATGTCTGGTTGTATTAGTTTGTCCTGTTATTGACGTCATGCTGTCATTACCTGACAGTCTGGCTGATTTAAAGCCCCCAGATGCAGCGGATGCAGCGCACACCAGATGCGCGCGTCATTGACATCATGCGCAAATACAGATATTCGAATATTTGTGTTTTTTCAAAAGTAATTTTGACAGCCCTAAACAGCCTCATGCAAATCTCAATGCATGGCCCTTCTCATGACGACTACAACCCACTAAATGCAGTCACTAAATAAGTAGTGGCAGAAGGTCCGGTAGACCACAGTTCTGTGACTGAGTGTATTGGTTGTCATCTACAACACAACAAATCTAGTCTGGAAATAAATATATTATTTATTATCAACATAATGTATTGTGTTTTTATTATATTACCAGTAAGTAACAACTCAAAATGTAAAAAAAGATTTTCGGGACGATTCAGGACGATTAGGGACGGTTCAAAATGTTTTTCGGGACGTTTCCGGGACGGTGGTGAAAAAAGTTAGTTTTAATCCCTGACTACCTGTATGTGTAGTTTATTTAAGTTTAAACATATTTCACAATATAGTACCTACACACAAATAAGTAAATTACCTCACTCTCTCTCTCTCTCTGTGTGTGTGTGTGTGTCTCTCTCTCTCCTGCCCCGTGCAAACAATGCCTCAAGGTTTAAATGACAAAGAAACAAATGCTGATCAAAAGTTTTGTGCAAGTGATTTAAGATCCTGACTCTTGTCCCAAATATGACAGGCTTCGTTCAGTGATTGAAACAAATATATAAACATTAATGAAACGTTTACATGCAGAGCGCTCACTCGCAAAGCAGACAACAGCGGCGCAGCACCACCACAGCGCTGCGGGTGCACGGATGTTGTGTAATCAAATACACCGGTACGGCCGTATATTAAAAATTCATATCATAACGGAAAATAAACGGTATTCAGTGTGAACCAGTATACCGCCCAGCCCTACACTCTACTACATGTGCGTGTAGCCGCGTGCACGTGTGTTGCTGATGCTGCGCGATGCGGGTGCATTTTGATCGGCTTATTAAAATCGGAATATTCTGACTGATCGGATCACGTGAAAATCGGCCGATTCCGATCACTGGCCGATTAATCGGTGCATCCCTAATTGTAATCTCGGGCTCAGCGAGGTTTCTGGAAAAAAACAAGTCCAGTTACGTAAACAGCATTTTTCCTGAACAGGGGATCCTCCTAGTCCGGGCACTAGTCCGGGCACATCCGGTTGTGTACATTGTACCGCAGAAGAAGACGTACGTCCGTTGTGGAAGTGTTTCACTTGCCAGGTGTCTTCTGACTCTGGGTCAAAGTCATAAAAGGGACTGCAGCGGGGAGTCGTGACAAAGCTATTTTTAAACACTGTTAAAACATATTTTGATAATGAGTAGCAGTGCATCCACCGTTCCAGAATTAGAGTCTGGATTCTGGCGGAAGGTATTTTGGACCATTTTTTTTACAAAACATCTCCAATTCCGTCCAAGCATAGACTGTATCGGAGCCCGATAACGATACTGGATCGGATCGGCCCCATCCCTATTTTTAAGATGAACGAAACACAGTTTAGCAGCTTTCAAGTATAAGGCAATAGGCAATATAAATAGTATAAAACAGTCAAATATAAAATAAAGTATAAAATGTACAACTAAATATGAAAAACTGGTATACATTGCGGTTTTCAAATTCAGAAAACATTATTTATCCCTGAGGGGCAATTCAAGGGCAATGAGCGGCACAAGGAGGGACACAACAAGGACACAGAAGAAAAGTGCAGAAAAGTGCAGTGGGGACAGTGGCCAAGTACACAATATACATATACATACTGAGGCCTGTGTATCAGTGTGGTTTTACTATATACAAAAAATAGAAAAGTGTAAAAGTAGGTGGAGGGTGAGGTGGTTATTGCACATCAGTTCAGTTATTGGGGGGAGGGGTGGTGTAGAGGAATGGGTGTGTGCATCATTTTACTGCCAGTGGGAAGAAGCTGTCGGTTGGTTCTGGTTTTGATTGTACTGTGTCTTTTCTCAGAGGGCAGGGGGGAGAACAGGTCCTTAATAATACAGCTGGCTTTCTTTTGGAGTCGGACAGTATAGATGACTCTGAGGGGAGGTAATGTGGTTCCGATGAGGTTCTTCCTATTTCCTTCTGTGCAACTGGAGAACCACACAGGAGACTCTCTATTGCTGACCAATAGAAGTTGGTCAGCCATTGGTGTGGTCCATGGGGTTTGTGGCAGTGAGGTTATTCTTGTAGCCAGTCAGAGTCTTGATTCCCTGCCACATGCATCTGGAGTTGTTGCTGGAAAAGTGTTCCCCCTTCATGCCTCTTTGTCAGCCTGCAGATCTCCAGACTTAAACGCAGAATCCCATGTTTTGAGCAGGGACCTTGCTGTTGAACCCCGGTTTCTGTTTGGGGAACACTTTGACATTTTTGTCTCAGAAACACTCTCCGCACCAACATTTATGCAAGAGAGAACAGCTGAAGTGTGTCCCTCCAGGTCTGCCCCTTCAGCAGAGTATTCAAAGCAGTCCTGAGGGCTCTTCCTCAGTCCATATTTCCGTAGCTGGTCTCTGTCTACAGCTGAGTTGTTTGTATGCTGGGATCAGGGACAGAGACAGATCTGAGAGTCCCAAATGTGGCAGAGGGCTGGCTTTGAAGGCCTGTGTGATGTTACAGTAGACTTGGCCAAGAGTGTTATTTTCTCTTGTAGGGAAGTTTACATATTTGTGGAATCTGGGCAGAACAGACGTTAAGTTGGCATGGTTAAAGTCACCTGCTGCTATAACAATGCTGTCTGGTTGTGCAGACATATGCTGGCTAATGGAGTCATGTATCTTCTTTATAGCTAACCTAGCATTAGCTTGTGGTGGTACATAAATAGCTGTTAATAATGACCTGTTAACTCCCTGGGCAAGTAGAAAGGTCGAAACTGTAACATTAGGTACTCAATGTCCGGAGAGCAGAGAGTGTCTTTAATTGTGGCATTTGCACACCAGCTGTTGTTGATATGAATACAAAGTCCCCCTCCTCTGCTCTTACTGGAGTCGATAGTCATGTCCACTCTGAAGACGGCACAGCCTGATAGCTCGATAGTAGCGTCCAGTGTGTTCTTATCCAGCCAGGTCTCTGTTATTACCATCACACAGTGGTCCAACCTGTGCGAAATGGTCCGCAGTTGCACCTCTTCCAATTTATTGTTTAGCGACCGGGTGCGAGAAAGAGACTAGGGATTGGCATTGACATCTCAGCGGGGGAATGGTGAGTTCGCCGCTCGTGGTGGATCGCTGGATCTCCGGAGGAATAGCATCTCAGAAATTGAATGCAGAGATTGTTGTCTGCAAGCATCAGCTGCTCCGCTCTGCTTTACTGTACATAATGCTGCTGCAATAAAAGCAAAATACCTGCCAAAACTTGAAGAGCGCTGGGCCACTGCGTCTGGACGCGCTGCCATCTATACCCAAAGATTTACCAGTTCTGTATGTTTTTGTACCTGCTGTATGTTTATTATGAAAAGTCCAAAAGTAGGTCTTCTCCGTAGCTTTCACTCTTGCGGACGCCATCGTGTTGTTTTTCTTCTCCACGGACAGGGCTCCAGACTGTGACCAAATGGTCACATTTTGCAACCAAAATTTGTGACAGTTAGTGGTGCAACGGATCATCATTGACAGCCAAAAGATTGTGCCAGATCTTTATGAGCAGGAGAAGAAAAAAAGTTGTGGATGAACTATTCCGAGCACCCTCTGTTGCGCTCACAGGCTCACGGGTGGACGTCCAGGGGACAGTGAGCTATGTGACAATAACCGCTCACTTCATCACAGCAGAGTGGGAGATGAGAAGGTGCTGCAGACACCCCCCCTCTATGAGAGTCACACAGGCACTCATCTTGCGCAGGTACTGACACTGGCAGTGGAGGAATGGAAGATAAACAGGTCCACTACTAATATTCCAGTCACAACTAATAATGCCAAAAATCAAATACATAAATACAATACACATAAATGCAGTGAATGAGGCAGGACTGTGCCCACAGGTAGGGTGTTTTGCACGTGTAGTGAATTTGAATTTGAAAAGAAAGGAGATATACCTTTTGAACTTTAAGTTGTTTTTCATTAATTGTGTTGAAAAAGAAGATATTTTACTTTAAGTTGATTCTATATATTATATTTTAAATTTAATAATTTAAAAGTGTTAATAAACGAAAAGACTAAACTTGTGTTTATTTGTCTATTTATTTATTTATTTTGCTGATCCGAAAAACCGTCAGAACAACTGTTTTGTGCAACAGAAAATATTGAGTCGAAGCGCAGGGCAAGACTGAGTTCTGAGCATGTGGACATGTTTAAAAACATGCACGCAAGCATGCACTCACCCACACACGCATGTGTATGCATACATCTGTTTCAAAAATAATTTGCTGCTATACCAGTGCTGCTTAATTGTGATGAGTTTTGTGTTTATTGGTTTTTGGTTTGATTTTTGTGTTTAATCCTGTGACTCTCCTCAAGTAAGTTAAAGTAAGGCTTATGTTAGACCTGAGGAGCTGATTCTGAAAGTTAAGATGTACAACCTAGGGTAAAAAATGTTTTATTTAAATATAATTTTTTTATTCGTCTTTGCTTTGCTAATATGTCTCACATGTGCAATCAAACATTCACATTCAAATGTTATAGTCAAAAAGAATCCAGTTGGTTTTTCATTTGACATTGTGAATATACATATGGGTCAATGACATGACGTGCATATTTTTGTGTCCAAGTCCATTATATAAAAAAACCTAAATTTAATCTTTTCATGACATCTATCACTTTAATCTATAAAATCTTTCAGTAAATTCAAATAATTATATTATTTTATGTTTTGGCTTCTCAAACCTCTAAGATATCAGGTGATGCAGCTGTCCGAGCAAGTGAGCAGACTAAGAAAGCTATTAAACATTTTATTTTAATAATGATAAACTCAAAATAAAATACTCGGGCATTATTTAATGTTTGAAGTCTTTTGAATAATGTTTTTTCCCTAATATCAATAGTTTTAAAGCTGCTAAAATAACTGCAAAACTTTTGTCCAGAAATGTACATTTCCTAAATATCAGGGTGGTGCAACCATAAACATTGGACTTTATTTTGAAGTCAAGAGACAATAGCTGTAAACTAAATGTTGCATCAGCCAGAGGAACCCCAGAGAACCTTGGGACTAAGCTAAAAGGTTTGTAGATCTCTGTCAAATACTGATAAAAATATCTACTTTCAACTATATGTAGGTTGGTACATTTTCCATGTCAGTGTGGTACAACCAATGTAAACCAATGTAAAACTAGAAAAAAATGATTATATCATAAAACTCTTTATTACTTAAAAAAGTGTTCTGTGTGACCTTCATGACAAGGGTAGAAAATAATGCTTGCATCCAAACAGAAGCTGTTTAATTTGAGTTTAGTTGCAATTGTCAGGTGGCACAACTGTTAATCAGATGGCACAACCGCAAGCAATGTCACTATATAATGCTATTCAAGGCTCTAAGGTTATCCATGACACTTCTAGAATGTTTATTAGTTTTGAATGGAAAGATATTACACACTTTAAATCATTTTGCATGATAATTTGTACATTTAAGATGCCAATATCACTATCAAAATTAGCATGACTCAGGTTAAGTATTAACAATGATCCAGCTGACAACTGTGCTTTGATTACGAACTACACATGCTCCATGGACTTAGTCATAACATCTAACACCTGCTGGAAAGTTCTACAACAGTTATTATTATTATTACAGGGTTTCCCCCAGTGCATTATAAGCCTGGTGGGCCGCCAGGGTTTACTTGCCCCCCACCAGGCTAAGAGTTGTTGTTTATTTTAAATTTTAAATACATTTTTTTTATACACCACAAATTTTTCTAAACCAGGGATCAAGGCCGTTGCGCCACCATGTAATCGGAAATCGCTCCCGTCAATGTGCTGATTGAAACTCAAGTCACACCAACAAATATGTCATTATTCGGTTACATTGTTCTTAGGGTTAGGTTTAACTGATGTCTAAAACACATGTTACTATTTGAAATGAAAATGCCTTTTTTTCAGCATATTTCATGTCATAACTAATGTGATCAGGTGGTGCAACCAATATTTAAACCAATCCAATTGGCCAAAAATTGGCCAATAATTGGCCAAAGTGACCAAATGGTTTATAAATGTAATGTGTGTAGTTATTATACTGAATATATGAATATATATATATTTGTGTGATTATTTTCCTGTCTTTAAATGTAAAAATGGATGTTATGGATGCTTAAAACCTGACCTTCAGAGACCAAAAATCTCAAATTATTGTAAAAAAAACAAAACATAATGATCAAAATAATGTCTAAAATAAATATTAGGAATGTATATATTTTTTTTATAAATAGTTGGTTGTGCCACCAGACATTTTTTGTTGTTGTGAAGTTAAAGATACTGTTAAAAATGAGTTAAAACAGTTAGAATAGTTATTCAATATATGAGAAATGTTCAAACACATTGTTCTGGACTCAAAAATATGCATCACATCCATTTTGAAAATACTTTTAAAAAAATACCTTTTTAGAAGCCTTATTTGTCATTGACCCATATATATCATAGTACATTGCAATGTCTGCATTCATGAATGTACATATCAGTAATAAAGTTAAATTGAGAGGAAATGTGAATATTTGCATTGCATGTCGATTCATGGTGTGCGACTCCAGGCCTCCAGGTGTCGGACTATGAATCACATTATCCAGGTATGTTAGTCCGACTAAGACCTTGATTTTAGCAGTATTAATGTGTTTACATGACATTAAGAAAACCAAATTATTATTTTAATATAACAAAAATCAGACTTTAAACATGCAATGTTTTGAATGTTTCTATATAAAGGTTACGCACTACAGCTTTAATGTTCAAAAAGTGTTGCAAGTGGTGTTACAGACGATTTCACATCACTTAATGGTGTATTGTCATGTACCGTGTTAGGTGTTAAGTCTGAGTTAGTGCACCAGTGAATGTAGCACCTATCCGTCTTGTTGATTACTGATTGTCTGCACCTGGTGTTAATCAGTCCATGCTGATTCCCCCTTTGTCCAGTGCATCTTGAGTATTACACAGTTGTCCCAAACGTTTCCTGCTTTGGATTTAAGGCACATTATACTTCTACAACTGCGTAATGCGTTATCCAACTGCGTAACCACGGAGACCACTCTAGCCCTCATAGTTCTCCGTCGTGGTGCCGGATACGCACTGCAATTTCCCACCCGATCAGTAGGGTTCGCTACGCAAGGCTGGCCTAGTCCCATTAAGCCAATGGTCGGTAACGTTGTTGGTTGTTGTCACCGGCTACAGTGAGCAATGGTGGCAATGGGGAGCGAGAAAGACTGTTGTTGCAGCTGAATAACGTTAAAACATAGATACCTTTGATGCAAAAATGGAGACATGAAAGACTTAGGAGACGTGTCCGAAGGTGGTATGTACGGTTGTGTTCAAAATAATAGCAGTCCAACATACAGACATTCAAACAAATATGCAGACTATACCAGTGGCATGCACAGGTAGACACTAGGTGGTGCTAAAGCACCTGCCCTTTTTTTTTTTTTTTGTGGTCCATGCTAACATGATCATCTATAAGTGCTCGTCGATTAAAAGCATGTGATAATAATGCCCCAATTAATATTCCCTCCACCCTCCACCACACCTGCACACACTCCTCTGTTCTCCTGGGTAAAAACATCCACCAGCAGCAAGGAGGAAGATGAAGATGAAAGGTCAGAGTCAAGAGTCATGTTCACTGTTTAGGGCATTTTAAAGCTCAGATTTTTAAAGTTGAACTGTTCCTCTAATTTTACTGAAATATCTTAAAAGCTGTCCACATTTTATTTTAACTACAAAAATTGGTTTGGCTGTACTAAATTAGGCATTAAGCTATTTTTTTTAGCGAATTATATTATTTTGTACCAACAAGTTATTTCTATGTTACAAGACTTGCAGTAATCTTGTATTTGCCTTAATAGGCTATATTCAACCTTAAAAAATAGGCTATTACTAAAACTATTATTATTCTATTCTAGGCAGCTACAGAAGGGAAGCAGTAGGCCATCTACCAGCAAAGAAGTTGAGATAGATGAATCTCCTGATTCAGCTACAGATGAAGCAGAGTCCATAGCAGCACCAAGTCTATGCACAGTTACAGAATCAGAAGTGCTGTCTGATGACCAAAATGAGGGAGAACAAGAATTGATTTAGTAGCTGTATGTGAAAGAGATGACACAATTAAAAACATAGCAGCTATGCTATATCCAACAGGGTGTTACGCATTCCCTTTAAAGGGAAAGCCAAGAACTAGGTGAGGACCCGAATGCAGAGCAGGACACAGGCAGGTATAATAAAACAAGTTTTATTATAATAATAATATATATAGTACACTGCCCAACCTCCACCCCCCTCCCTTCATCTCCAAGCTCGTTCAACAACACACAACCCCCCTGCTCCAATCTGTCCTTCACACCTAACCAGGTGAGAAAAGAGCTCAAAAAGATCAAGGCGAAGAAGGCTGCAGGTCCTGATGGCATCAGCTCCAGGCTCCTCAAATCCTGTGCAGTTCAGCTGTGTGGGATAATGGGGACCATCTTCAACATGAGCCTGAAACTGGGGAGAGTACCACACTTATGGAAGACGTCCTGTGTGGTACCAGTGCCAAAAACACCGCACCCCAAAGACTTTAACAGTTACAGGCTGGTGGCACTAACATCCCACCTGATGAAGATCCTGGAGCGTCTGGTGCTGTCTCATCTGCGCCCTGTGGTGAGACCAGCGATGGACCCACTGCAGTTGGCCTACCAGCCCAGCATCGGGGTGGATGATGCTGTCATCTACCTGCAGGACAGAGCTCTTTCTCACCTGGAGAAGTCGGGGAGCACTGTGAGGATCATGTTTTTTGATTTCTCCAGTGCTTTCAACACCATCCAGCCAGCATTTCTGAAGGACAAGCTGGAGCATGCAGGAGTTGATCCTCACCTCACATCCTGGATTGTGGATTATTTGACTGATCGACCCCAGTACGTGAGGACTCGGGATTGTGTGTCGGACATGGCTGTCTGCAGTACAGGGGCCCCACAGGGAACAGTTCTGGCTCCGTTCCTCTTCACCCTGTACACTGCAGACTTCTCCTACAGCTCCCCCTCCTGTCACCTGCAGAAGTTCTCTGACGACTCTGCCATTGTCGGTCTCATCACAGACGATGACGACAGAGAGTACAGAGAACTTGTTCAGGATTTTGTGGACTGGTCCCTGCGGAACCGCCTCCAGCTCAACGCGGGGAAAACTAAGGAGCTGGTGGTGGATTTCCGCAGAAGACGACACTCTCCTCCATCGCCGGTGTGCATCCAGGAAAAAGACATAGAGATGGTGACATCTTACAAATACCTGGGTGTTCACCTTAACAATAAACTGGACTGGTCTGATCATGCTGCTGCGCTCTACAGGAAGGGTCAGAGCAGACTCTACCTGTTGAGGAAACTAAGGTCTTTTGGAGTTCAGGGAGAACTCCTGAAGACCTTCTATGACTCAGTAGTGGCATCAGCCATTTTTTACGCACTGGTCTGCTGGGGCAGTGGCATCACAGCCGCAGACAGGAAGAGGCTGGACAGGCTGATTAAGAAAGCCAGCTCTGTCCTTGGATGTCCCCTGGAACCAGTGGAGGTGGTGGGAGAGAGGAGAATGGCTACCAAGCTATCATCTCTGATGGACAACCTCTCCCACCCCCTGCAGAACACCATCGCAGCACTGGGCAGCTCCTTCAGTCACAGACTTAAACATCCAAAATGTCTGAAGGAGCGTTATCGCAGGTCGTTCCTCCCTGCAGCTGTTAGACTGTACAACAAGTACTGCTCTAAGTAGACCCCCCCCCCCCCCACACACACACACACACACACACACTCCACTCTCCATGTGCAATATACTGTTATTTTTCATTGGTGTAATATACTGTATATATTTATTCATAATGTAAAAAAATGTTTAAGTGCAATATATTGTCATCTTTCATACTGTCAAATTTTTTATACTGTAGTTTTCTCATCAGTGCAATATCCATATCCTTATTTAATATCCTTATTTAATAGCTCAGCCTTGTTTCCTTACACTATAAATACCATGTGCATACTGTGTATATTCTGCAGACCGGTTGTAATGTACATTCTACATTCTATTTTTAAACCTATTTTTATAGTCAGTGTTAATATCTTTATATATTGTACTTTATAGATTCTATTTCTTTTTGGTAATGCATGTTTATTATTTATTATCCTTATCCTTATTGTCTTGCTGCTGTAACACTGGAAATTTCACCACTGCGGGACGAATAAAGGACTTCTTATCTTATTATATATATATACATACATACAATAACAATAAATAACAGATATGGATATATATATATAGTTACAAATATATATCTATATAGATATAGATATAGATATAGATATATCTATATCTATATATCTATATCTTTATATAGATAGATATCTATATAGATCTATATAGATATATCTATATATATATAACACGAAACACACAGGCACTATGGAAGCTAACGTGACAGCGACAGAAACAGAAACAGAGAGAATGTCCAGCGACAGCAGCGTCAGCGTCCTCAGCGACTCTTCCGTGGCGACACAGTTCGTAACTGTTCCTCCAGGGAACGGACTCACTCGTGATGGTGATGAGCGTAGTCGGGAAGCCACGAAGATCGAAGAGGAGCGGCGAAGCCACGCTGGAGTGGAGATGACGACGGAAGTGGAGAGGAACAGGAGGAAGTGATTCCGGAGGTGGGTGGAATCCGTGCGCACTCCGTGATCCTCTCTCGACAGGAGACGTGGTGACCTGGACACGGAAGTGAGGTAAGTACGAGTAATGTCAGGAATTCTAGCAGCAAAGTACGTAGACGTTTACCAAGTATAGCGGCCAATCGTCATTAGATTACTTCAATGACGAGCCGCTGTAGGCTAAACACGGGAGCTAAGTGATGACGCGCACACGAACGCATGTAGTTCTCTGTGGCTCTACCACTCTTTTATTATACAGCGCTGCACATTGACTCCATAAGGTTCTCATTGAACTTGTGCTAATAACAAAAAAGGGAAATAATACACAGAACACTGAAATACGCATTGATGCGGTCAACAAAAGATTTCGCACCACCGTGCTCACCCTATGTCATGACTGACAACCAGCAACCAGTGAACTGGGGACAGCCATCCTTTATCGCCACATACTCCCGATAGTGACACACCCATCACCAATGTACCAATCCCAAGTGCGCACCAATTCCAGCATCAATCAACACAGAATGAACATACAAAACTTACATGTATGGCTCCTACATTCCGTCCCCTAATTATGCTGAAGCAATAATTACATAACTGATAATATGTGGGAGACAAAATGCTAAATGTGAGAAGAGAAAAACATATCTATTTGTAACACCCATGGAAATCTACCATATAGTCCGAATAATTAATCCAACTTACAAATAGTCAAAGTCCACATAGTTCTTTTAATATGCAAGTCTTCATGGCTCCTCTGCCTCTTGAAGAAGACAAACCTTCGTGATGGGTCTATCCAAAAACCCAGTCCTTGTTTTGACACGAATCTGGCGAACAAGTCCTCTTCGATCTGGAACTGCCTGCACAACTCTCCCGGTGATCCACGAGTTGCGAGGTGCAGAATCATCCACGACGATGACGACATCTCCGAGGACAAAGTTTCGTCTTGTGCTCTGCCATTTCTGGCGCTCCTGAAGCTGCGGCAGATACTCCTTCACCCAGCGCTTCCAGAACAGGTCAGACATATATTGTACTTGTCTCCATCTACGACGAGCATAGAGACAAGTACAATATGAAAAGCAGGTGTTTTTCAAAAGGAGGACATAATATATGTCCTCCTTTTGAAAAACACCTGGTGGCAACGAGGGCTTGGATTTCATAAGTAAAAGATGGTTAGGAGTCAGTGCTTCCAAGTCATTTGGGTCAGTGGATGCCTTCGTTATTGGCCTGCTATTAATGATAGCCTCCGCCTCACAAAGAACAGTATGAAGCCCATCATCATCGAGGTTTTGCGTTCTCAGAATGGAATTCAACACCTTACGCACTGACCTTATCAAACGCTCCCAAACTCCACCATGATGGGACCCAGAAGGAGGATTGAAAATCCACTTAATACCCTTCTGCAAGAGTGCATCACTGATGGTATTGTGATTCCACTTTCCTATTGCTTCTCTCAGGACACGTTCAGCACCAACAAAGTTTGTGCCATTGTCTGAGCGCATTTCCAACACCTGGCCTCGTCTCGCCATGAAACGTCTTAGGGCATGAACAAAAGAGTCTGTATCTAGACAGAAATCTATTTCGAGATGTACTGCTCTAACCGCTAGGCATGTAAAAATAACCCCATATCTTTTCACTGTGCTTCGTCCTCGCTTAACCTCAAAGGGCCCGAAGCAATCCACCCCAACCCGGGTGAATGGAGGTTCATCAGGAGAAACCCTGTCCTGTGGAAGATCTGCCATACGTTGTTGACCAGGCACTGCATGAAGCCTACAACAACTAACACACTGTGAAATAATCTTCCGCACAGCAACACTAGCACCAGGGACCCAATACTTCTGGCAGAGCTCCGAAAGCATATGATTCCGCCCACCATGCCCTGTGACCTCATGTATGTAACGGAGCAAAAGATTGGAAAGATGAAGATCCCAAGCAAGAATAGCAGGATGTTTTGCCTCATCTGGCATAGCTGCTCTACTAAGCCTTCCTCCAACCCTTAGAATACCTTCCTTAAGCTTGGGATCACGTCGGTAGAGATGGCTTGTTTGCTTTACATTGTCCCCTTTCTGCAGGCTAGCTATCTCCTCAGGAAATCTTTTCCCTTGACAAAAGGAGACAATAGCAGCTTCTGCATTATCAAACTCCTCAACAGAAAGTGGACGCTTTGCTACGTGAGCCTTGATGCTTTGCATCTCTTCATGAAGCCTTTTCTCAAGCTGCTCCTTTTCAAGGCCAGATTGAGAAAGAGCCACTTTCAACTCCTTTCTCCCTGAAACTAGGTCCAACAACAGTTTCTTGAACCTGAGAAGCCAAGCAACCATCCGTTTCAAGCGGATCCAAGAGGAAATGTGATTGATGAAGTACATGATAGGATCTACCTGCTCATTAGCATGTACAGCATTTATGGACACAGTCAACTTGACTTCAGGATCTTCTGGAGAAAATTTACCTGAAATATCAGGGCTTTCTGGCCACTCTGACTCCGGCTCAACAAGATATTTGGGTCCAAGCACCCACACATCTGCCTTCAAAAATGATTCAACATTAGCTCCTCTAGAAGCTAAGTCTGCAGGATTGCAAGTATCTCTGACACTCGATTTGCAACAAAGATCTTGAATCTTGAGGTTTCATTTCTTATGTACTTCAGGACAGAAGTGCTGTCAGTCCAGAAAACAGATTCTTGCAGTGGCATTTGCAGTTCCTTTCTCCACAACTTATCCATTCTGCTTGCCACCACTGCAACCGTCAACTCCATGCGAGGAATGGTAATGGACTTTAATGGGGCTACACTGGCTTTTCCCATTACAAATGCACAGTAAACCTGGCCATTAATGTCATGCAACAACAAATAAGTCACCGTCCCATAACCATCCTCACATGCATCGGCAAAGTGGTGCAGATGAGCAGAAGCAATTGGTCCAAAATACGAAGGTTTTACGCACCGGTGGACTTTAAAGTCCTCCAACCTGTGGAGTTCTCTTAGCCATGCCATCCATTCTTGAGCAACAGCACAAGGCAAGGCATCATCCCAACCTAGATGACTTCGACACAGGTTCTGAAGGATTTTCTTAGCCGATAACACAACGGGTGCCAAAAAACCCAAGGGGTCATAAACGGAACTGATAGTAGACAACATTCCTCTTCTAGTTAATGGTCTATCCTTAAGCATGATCTTGAACTTGAAAGAATCGGACTGGACGCACCACTGCACACCCAGAGCTCTTTCCACAGGCAATAAGTCACTTTCCAAGTCTATATTCTTAACTTCAGTGGATCTTTCCTGTTGTGGTATGCTAATCCACTTTGTGAGTTGGAAACCACCCTTATAAACCACCCCCACATAGAACACACAGGTCTTGATACAATGATATTGCCTCTTCATTGGACCCAACTGAAACCAGACAATCATCAACATAAAAGTTATGCAGAATGGTGTTAACAACTGTTGGGCCAAATTGGTCTGGTTGTCCTATGCACACTTCCTCAAGGCATAATTTGCACAACTTGGAGAAGATGTTGCTCCAAACAGATGTACGGTCATTCTATTCCACCAGGTCCTGGCCATGGTCTCCACCAGGCCACCAAAGGAATCTTAGTAAATCAGAGTCCATGTTCGGCACTCTCACCTGGTGGAACATAGCTTCAATGCCTGCCATTAGCACAACAGGTTCCTTTTGGAACCTAGTTATGACCCAAACAAGCAGGCCTGTAAGATCTGGACCTTGAAGAAGCTGAGTATTTAAAGATGTTCCTTGAAAAGTAGCAGCACAATCAAAAACTACCCTAAGCTCCTTCTTTTGTGGGTGGTACACCCCGTGGTGTGGTATATACCATACCCTGCCATCACAACGGATCAAAACTTTCTCTGGCACTCTCTCTGCATAACCTTTGCTGATGAGGTTGTTCATGAAGCTAGTGTAGTCAGTGTGGAATGACCGATCCCTATTGAGCCTTCTTTTGAGACTCAACACACGCTGTTCTACTACCTTTTTATTGTTAGGCATTTGCACTTTATTGTTCTTTATTGGCAATTCAATGCTATAATGCCCATCAACTAGTTTAGCTGTCTTGGTGACTGATTCCATGAAACAGTAATCCTCTCGAGACCAACCAGACTGCTCCTCATGAGCACATTCAGGGAAGTCGGCCTTTATCTGCTGTTTCCAAACTTCATCTAGCTTTGCTATGGAGATCCTATTCACAGTGACATTATGCATTTCATTAGCGGCATCACTACTGTAATTTCCTCTTAGGGGACCATTTACAGTCCAACCAAGCATGGTCTTAACGGCATAAGGTCCACCATTAACACTGGGAATAACTTCCCAAGGCTCCAGAGCCTGAGGAACATTAGTGCCAATGAGCAGATCTACTCCAGATTTAATTTCAGGTATTCTCAAATGGTCAAGGTGTGGCCATCTTTCAACATCATCCTGTAGGGGAATGTTGCTTTTATCGACAGGCATGCATTTCTGGGTAAACATATCAGGTAGCTCACAGAAGGTATTTGTGTTCAGTCCAGCTATTTCCAAATCTGCCACAACATGGCTATCAACTCTTTTCTCCTGACCCATTGTCCGAAGGAGAATACTAGTTTTTCGTCCTGTAAGTTTTAACCTTTTCATGAGCCCTTCAGTACAAAATGAAGCAGAGCTCCCAGGATCCAGAAAGGCATATGTGACCACTGTTTCCTCTCCCTTCTTAGACTTCACCCTAACTGGCAAAATAGAAAGTGCGCAGTCACGCTCACCGGCCCCAGTAAGACCATTGGACTGCACAGAGACAAAAGCATTTCCATCCAAATAATACACAGAACACTGAAATACGCATTGATGCGGTCAACAAAAGATTTCGCCCCACCGTGCTCACCCTATGTCATGACTGACAACCAGCAACCAGTGAACTGGGGACAGCCATCCTTTATCGCCACATACTCCCGATAGTGACACACCCATCACCAATGTACCAATCCCAAGTGCGCACCAATTCCAGCATCAATCAACACAGAATGAACATAAAAAACTTACATGTATGGCTCCTACACCAAGCAAGCGAAAACATGGAACCGACACCAGAGATGTGCGAAGCCCCACCTTATAAGTCCGCGTGATCACTCATCAGGAGCAGCTGGGCAGGAGCTGCGCAGGTGGAACTAATCTCTGATGTCATTCAGGAACTAGGTCAACCACGCCTCCTGCAGGTGACAGAGAGAGAGAGAAACACGGAGCAGAAGCAACAAAACAACAACAAACTATAGGAAGCCATGGATGTAGAGTGTGACACAGGGTAAGGGTTAGGGTTAGGGTTACCCTTACCCTAGAGAGTGGTCACACTCACAATAAATAAATATGTAATTACGTTCAACATGTGCCTGTAATGTTTATTTATTTTTTAAATCTCACACTGCTATAATAAGGCAGCCGTCAGTTCTACATGCCGCATAAAGTGCCCTTATTTTTCACTGAGCACCTGCCCCCCAAAATGTCTGTGCACGCCACTGGACTCCACTCTGTCAAAGGCCTTCTCAGCATCCAGGGAGATAACCACTTCGGGTACCTCCCCGGATGCAGGAGAGTATATGACATAAGAAGGCTCCGAATATTAGAGAAGGAGTGATGACCAGACATAAAACCTGTTTGATCAGGGGAAATCACCTCATCTGTAACAGATTCTAAACGCCGAGCAAGTGCCTTGGCTAGAATTTTAATGTCACCATTTAACAACGAGATGGGCCGATATGATCCACACTGTGTCCTGTCCTTGTGTTATGGATGCCTCAGTTAGTGTTTGCGGCAAGGTCCCTGCACCCGAGTCATTCAACATTTCCATAATAAGTGGTGCTAATTTGGTAGAAAGTTTTTTATAAATTTCAATTGGATATCCATCGGGCCTTGCCACATTTAAAATTTGACAAAAGGGTAGATCTAGTTCTGTTTTATGGGCAAGGTTAATAACGGGGACACTCAAATTGTAGAAAAAAGTTCTGCATATCACTAACATCACTGGGAGCTTCTGAAGTGTAGAGTTTTGAATAAAATGCCTTAAAGGTATTGTTTATTTCAAGGGGATCTGTAGTGAGCTCCCCATTTTCTTTTTGTATTTGTGAGAAGACTTACATTTTAATTGGTGCGCTAGCAGTCTACCAGCCTTGTCACCATGATGTCAAATATTGAACTGAGAAGTCATGCTTGTTCTTGCCTCCTAGCTCTATTCACCCTGGATGTGTAAGAGATTATATTCCCCCTTATTACCGCTTTTAGAGTCTGCCAGAGCAAGGAGGGGGAGATTTTATCCTTCTTATTCGTTTCTAAGAAATTATCAATGGCTGTTAAAATCATTTGGCAGAAACCTTTGTCTGCTAGTAGTGCGGTATCAAGTCTCCATGGGGCCCGGTCAGATAGGTTGAGAGGGAAGTAAAGGTCTAATATTACTGGGGCATGGTCAGATTCAACTGTGGTGGAATATTCTATATTTTTAACAAAGAGGAGTAATACAGTGTGTACAAAAATATTATCTATCCTGCTATACGAATGGTGGACATGTGAGACAAAGGAGAATACTTTTCTTTGAGGGAAATGAAAGCACCAATGATCAAGACGTCCAATTTGGTTCATAAACGATGACAATGTTGTAGCCATTTTGGAGGGAGTTTTTGACCTTGGGCAGGAACGGTCCAGAGAAGGGTTGATTGTACAGTTTAGGTCTCCACCAAATATTAGGCTGCATGAATTTAAAGGTGGAGTAAGTAGTTTATAGTGCCATCTAGAGGAGAGGCTGAAATTTACGACAAAGAACTGCTGCTCTGCTCACCCCCTCCCTTCCATGAGCGCTACGGTATCCTCAGCCGGTCAAATGTCGTCCTCGTCGTCTTTCTCCGTGTCAGCAGATGAGGTTCGTGAGGCGAGGGAGAGGGCGAGCTACCGCAGCCGTAGCAGACGAAGCGGAGAGAGTGGAGGCGTGACTTCCGCTACAAGTAAAGTGACGCGTAATTTGTGCCAATAGAAATCTTTCTAGAACCTCTTTTCTGATGGTGTTTCCCAGCCACAAGATTTGAGACTGATATCTCTCACCCAGAAGACAGAGTCTTGTGATTGGCCAGTATATTCAGCACACCCGCTCTCAGAAGCGCAACTTCCCCCCTCTGGAACGGTGGATGCACTGCTCCTCATTAGCAAAACATTGTTTTAACAATGTTTAAAAATAGCTTCTTCACTGGAGTCAGACCCAGAGTCAGAAGACACTGTCGCTTGTGAAACACCTCCACAACGGACGTTATTCTTCTTCTGCGGTTCAATGTACGCAACCGAATGTGCCCGGACTAGTACCCGGACCAGGACGATCTGCTGTTCCGAAGAACCGGTGTTTTCGTAACCGGACCAGGTTTTTTTTAGAGATCTCACTGAGCCCGAGATTACAATAAAACACAGTGTTCTCAGCAGTGGCTGAACTGTTTGTTTAGAACCCACCAGGGCTTCTTAAACAAGGTAAGGACGCAGATACACACTAAAAAACAGCGTTAATTGGAACTTCCGGTCTAGGTCCGCTTTAAAACTAGAATGAAAAATTTGTCCGACCCACGGTTTTCTTAATCTGATGTGGTCTTTAACCATTAAATGCGTTTATTGCAGAAAGGCGACTTCAAATTTTAAAAGTTTAAGATGTGCAAATATTCTGGCTCGCTTTACAGTTCTGTTCAAACCAGAAATGGGAGTAAGTCACACATATGCAAGTCTCAAGCAAGTCGCAAGTCTTAACCTTCAAGTCTCAAGCAAGTCCTAAGTCATTTTTGTGAGGGTCGAGTCAAGTCAAGTCATAGCTTAGGTCAAGCAAGTCACAAGTCAAGTCATGGAAATATAATAAGCTGGAAGACAACCGTCTTAAAACTTTAAGAGACTGCAGCCTAAGTTTTATGTAGCCCTCCTTTGCACAAAAGGTCTAACAAATAGAGTAAGGGGACATAAGGCTAAAGAATAATTATAAATACTCACTAGGACCAGCAGGATCAGAATTACTAGGGACGATTACAGGGCCAGGTGTACCAAACAATAATTACCAGACAGAGTACTCAACACAGTCATTTATCTTGGGAAGGGCAGCAAACCACTTCCTTTGATTTAGAACAATTTTTTTTCAATATGTTTTCAAAGAAAAAGTGCATCAAGGAATGAACTTGAACAAATAAGACTTCGTAGGGATGCACCGATTGCCATTTTTGGGGCCGATTCCAATTTCCGATTTTTCAAGAAGTTTGACCTGCCGATACCGATTTTTGCCGATTCCGATTTACATTTTTTAAACCACTTTACAGCATACAGAAAGATATTTATTTTTGCATCTTTTGTAGAAGAACATTTTAACATAGAAATACAAACAGTTTCACGGTGTATGACGGTATTTTTTTTCATGCATAATCAGGTGTTCATGGTATTTTCTACTGGTTGAGAACAGAATTGCTGCAGTAGTTTAATTTAGAATGGTCTATTTTACCGACATGAATACTGAAGAATAACTCCACACTAGTACAGGTTCGCATGGCCCCAGAAAATTATGCTGTTTACAAAGAAGAGCTACTCATGATTCTAATGAAGTGAGGAATCAGAATGCAAAGACAATTGCAGTCAAATCAGCAAATCAACATCTTTTATAAACATTCCCCGTGTTACCTGTTGATGTGAAGGGTGCCGACCTTAACTTCGTGCATTCTTGATATTCCAAGTCATGCTTACTTGATGATGACAGCATGACGTCAATAACAGGACAAACTAATACAAGGAGACATAATTACCTGTATGTGTAGTTTATTTAAGTTTAAACATATTTCACAACATATTACCTACACAAAAATAAGAATTAACTAATTACCAAGAGCGCAGACCTCACTCTCTCGCTCTCTCTCTCCCACCCCTCTCTCTCTTAACAAACAAACAAATGCTGAGTGCTGATCAAGAGTTTTGTGCAGGTGATTTAAGGTCCCGACTCTTGTCCCAAGTATGACAGGCTTCATTCAGTGATTGAAACAAATATATAAACATTAATGAAACGTTTACATGCAGAGCGCCCACTCGCAAAGCAGACAGCAGCACCGTGGCTTCGCGGATGTTGTGTAATCAAATACACCTGTATGGCGGTATATTAAAAATTCATTAAAAAAAACGGTATTCGGTGTGAACCGGTATACCGCCCAGCCCTACACTATACTACATGTGCGTGTAGTAGAGTGCTGCTGATGCTGCGCGATGCGGGTGCATTTGACCGGCTTATTAAAATCGGAATATTTCTGACTGAACGGCCGGTCGCCGATTGCGGCCGATCACATGAAAATCGGCCAGTTCCGGTCACTGGCCGATCAATCGGTGCATCACTATGTCCACTACTCCTTCAAAGAGGCCTCACTCTCTCATGTGATAAAAAACTTTAAACATAACTTGGTGTCTTAGTGGAAGCATGTGTGCGTATGTGTGAGAGGCAGAATGTGTCTGTGTGTGTGTATGGGAGAGAGAGAGAGAGAGAGAGAGTTTGTGTGTGTGTGCATGTGTGTGTGAGAGAGAGAGAGAAGACAGAGAGAGTGAGAGAGAGTGTTTGGAGGAAAGAATCCTCTGTGTGTGCAACTGCACGTGTGACTGGTAGTTGTTCAAACGTTACTATTTGCTGCAACTGCAAAGTTTGCTCAGCCAAAAAGAGCGTTAATTGTGCGATAAAAAAAATTGACGCTGTTAAAATGGGTTAACGTTAACACGTTAATTAACGCGTTTAACTGACAGCACTAGATTTAACCAAAAAGAATGGTGAAGTTAGCTAGAGACATTACATACTTTTCTTTGTGTAGGCGGATATGGCGGATGAAATTTGACATGGTGCTGGATGTGTCAGGTATTTTTGCGCTGCACACCTTGCACACGCCATTGCTGATAACTTCGAACGCACTGAACAAATCGACCGGGGGTTATGGTTAAGACATAATTATGTTTGAAGACGACGAGGTCGTGTTTACAACCGCGGACCAGGGGTGAAAGTGGATTTACCTGCAGATGCCACAGTACTGTAGGCATCATCACCGTCACATATGAAGCAGACTGTTACAGTCATTACATGCTGTTCTTGTTCTTCACACTCCATCAGGACTAAATCAAGGCACTGACACAAGTTGATATTACTTTACTTTCTTACTGTTTTTTAATTGAAAATAGTTATTCACTTTACTTTTACATTTTTGTATCTAAATAAACTACATTTCACAGGAATGCCACAGGTGTGAGCTCTCAAATACTTTTTGAATTGTGTTCCTATCTGCTACAGAGGCTGAGAAATCAGTCATTTAGTAGGCATTGAACCTCAGGTTTTAGAGGTAGTTTTTCCAGGCGCTTCAGGCCTTAATGTGTTAACCCTATTATCACACGAGGTGCTCCTGATCAATTTGTGCAAAAGCAATAACACCACGATTAGAATATATTGCAAATGAAGTTGCCCGAATTAAAAAAAACAACAAAAAAACACACACTGAAAATGAAATAAAATAATAATACAAAAATAATAATAAATAAATAAATAAAAAATACAAAAATATATATATACATTCATATACACAGACATATACATACACACACACACACACACACACACACACACACACACACATACATATATACATAGTACATACATACGCACACATACACTAAACATATGGAACTAACAATTGTGTATGGGCTTGAATCTAGCATCGGGTAAAAGTTGCTTTCTTAAAAGGAAATTCTAAAGTGATCATATTTACATGCCACAAAATGTATTAACTCTTGTGCCTAAAACAACCACAAATCACAATGAAGGGAAAATAAATACGTAGGTCGATAAAACAGAAAAGGATACGAGAGGCCAATAAGAACGAGTATATGGCTGCTGTATATGTAAAGACCAGTTCGTTAAGATCAGTACCTGGTGTAAAGGTCCTTCTTCCCAATAATAAGCGCCAGCAGGCACGAATGCTTCCATCATTTCTTAAAGGGCCCATATTGTGCAAAATCAACTTTTTTAATAATTTCAGTACTTATATTTGGGATACCAGTCCCCAAAATGTGAAAAAACAAGACTCAGTCATGTTTTAGTGGTTCCACTTAGTGTAAGTATAGGCAATAAAACACGCAATGTTTAAACCCTCCTCGCAGTTACGACATGGCGAGCATTTCACCGTGAATGTTGCCCCCCCACCAGGCAGAGTACTTCAGAGCTCCACCGTAGCTACTCCTTGTCCCTGTGAAAAACGAGAGTGCAGGCGCGGGAGGAAGAGCGGCTGCACAGCGGAGCACATTGTTTTACACAAACTTCCAGCCCAGAGGATTTGTGTGTCCAGTGGATATATTTTATTTATGAAAAAAATGTGCCGGATAAAGTTAGCAAACGTGTGTTTGTGTGTTCGCACCATTTCGCGTCAGGCTGTTTTGTGAACCTCGGTCAGTACAATTCTGTACTGAGCAGAAGACTGAACGTGAAACGGGAGCAGGACCAACTGTTCGTGGGGAGACTGCAGTGGAACTAACTGTAAGTATTCTTTAGAAAACACATGCTTAGTTTGTCATTGTTCGCCTAACGCGAGCAATGAAAGTCTTCACAGTGTCAGTGCCGTAGGCTGACTCGTGAAATGTACTGTGGTGTGTTTTTGTGCTCGGGGAAATTGGCTTTAGGTTTGTATGCTTATCAAGTATCATGTTTGTATGCTTCGCTGCTAGCACAAGCAGAGACGTGGCCTCCGGCCTTACAAACAGTAATAACTTCTAATAAGGTATGTTTACTTTGTCATTGCTCGTGTAACGGCAGCTAAGGCTAAATGTGGTTAGCTTCAGAAGCCCTTTGTTGTTGATCGTGTATGCAAATTCCTATGCTAGAAAAACACCTTGAACGCACCAGTTACGTGCATCTGCAGTTAGCGAGTGACATGTGTGGATCAATAATATATGATATATAACAGCACGCGTTTGAAAGCACGGCAGAAAGGTAACAAAGGTAGGAAAATATCAGTTAACTGCAAACATTTAGGCTTCAATGTGATGGACGTCGAGCAAAAGTAAATTGTTTGCAAAGTTTCTCGCGCTGTCGGAAACACGACCAGCGACACCACAACACAGTCCTCTATTAACGACACTCTTTACAATGCCATGTCTATTAATCGTGATTTCAATATCAATCAAATTAATATTTTTTCTTATTACGTATGGAGATACAGCCACACCAAAGTAAGCCAGTTATGCAGCTAAATAATGTAATTTAAATCATTAATTTAAAAGAAACCCATTAATGTTTACCTGTTAAATACAAAGAGGTGATAAAAGAAGTCCTTAAATACAATATTGCACTTTCTGTTTATGCAGACAACGTGGATGAAATAGTGGACCTGTTGTTGGAGAAGGTGTTTCTGGAGCCTGGTCCATACACAGATGCAGTTATGAGAATGTCCATCCCTGAAGATCGCTCTGCACAGTTTGAGAAGCCGGACAAAAAGGAGGTGATGGAGCGCTATGTGACGAGGTTCAGTCAAGGGCCGGTCTGAACCCCATATAGATGTCTTCAGCATCAGGGAACTCTCTCCATAGCATCACACAGCTGGGCAGTGGCACACCAAGTTTTTGTCCTAGAAAACTGTAACGGCTGAACAGAGTGTGTGTATATAAATGTTTAGTTGTACATGTACATTTTCTAGTTTAGTTTACGGTTTTATTATTTATTTTATTAATAATAATAATAATAATAATAATAATAATAATAATAATGCATTATATTTAAGGCGCCTTTCAAGACACTCAAGGTCGCCGTACAAAAACAAAATAAAAATAAAAAAAAGGTAAGAGCAACGGGTAGAGGGTTAAAGAGTCAGAGGGAGTAGGCCTGTTTAAAAAGGTGGGTTTTCAGGTGGGATTTGAAGATGGCAAATGAAACAATGTTCCTGATGCCGGGGGGAAGGGAGTTCCAGAGGCGGGGGGCAGATCGGCTGAACGCTCTGGCCCCCATGGTGGTCAGACGGGCAGGAGGCACAATGAGGCTGATAGATGAGCCAGATCTTAGTGTCCGAGAAGGGGTGTTGGTCTGAAGGAGGTCAGAGAGGTATGGGGGAGAGAGGTTGTGGATGGCCTTGAAGGTGAGAAGCAGAATTTCGAAATCGATGCGGAATTTAACTGGAAGCCAGTGAAGCTGTTGCAGAACAGGAGTGATGTGATTGATAGAAGGGATTCTGGTGATGATCCGGGCAGCAGAGTTCTGAGCCAATTGGAGTTTATAAATGGACTTGTGGGGAAGACCAATAACAAGGGAGTTACAATAGTCCAGGCGGGATGTTACCAGGGAGTGGAGCAGGATAGCAGTAGAGTTGGGAGTAAGGGATGGGCGGAACGGTTGATGCTGCGTAGGTGGTAATAGGCAGACCGAGTGGTGTTATTGATGTGGGTCTGGAATGAGAGAGTGCCGTCAAGGACGACACCCAGACTCTTAACCTGTAGGGAGGGGGAAACAAAGGAGTTATCGATGGGGATTGTGAAACTTTGAGTGTTGGCGAGAGTGGATTTGGAACCTATGAGGAGAACCTCGGTTTTATCACTGTTGAGTTTCAGGAAATTGGAAGAGAACCAGGTTCCGAAAGTGTGATTTTAACAATAGTCAAACTACCTTTAGAAATGGAAAAGAAGAAATGGAACAAAGTTGCAAAATTTAATTTATATACGTGTACTGTTACAATAAAAACAATAAATAAAAATAAATAACCAATCTACTTGCACTGCTGCACACCTTGCAAACATTTACAACATGCAAAATACACTAATAACACAAAACAAAATACTCTTCTTTTTCAAAGAACAAAACAGTGCTATACTCCCTAAGCACAACATTTGTGTCCAGCCATGGCAAAAGCGTTCACAAGTCTACTTCGGGACATTTGGAGTTATTTACAGATTCCTAAAGTGTGATTTCTAAGCTTTCCAACAATGTCAAACACATGTCCATCTGATAATTTCTATAGAAGATGTGGCCATTTGAATGTAGGCACTCCTCAAACTGCTGTAGGGAGAAATTCAGCGTGAAAGATTTTGACCTACTTGAGGAGTCAGGCCAATAGATGCTCATTTGCATCACATTTACATGGTCACAACTCTCCACCCAGTCTAGCTGTCAGTGACATCTGATATCTGTTAGCCCACAGGACAGAAACAGTGTAGCAGATTGAAAACAAAGGAATGAATGTAGTTCATGTCAATGTAGTGTTATTTGCCTTTAAGGGACAATATGTAGTATTTATGGGTTTATATTACCCAAAATCCACTTTTTTATACATATTATGTGCTCCTGCATTGTCTAGTCGCTGTATAATAGTTGTTGTTTCATTTTCGTAGTGTTTCAAAAAGTCATTTAAAATAACATAGTCGCGGGCCGCGGTCACATAGCCACTGTTAGCAGCGAGACGCCATGTTTCTGCCGGAGACTGTAAGGACAAACGCGAGAGAACAAATCAAGCGTCTCTTTACTTGTAGCGGAAGTCCCGCCTCCTCTCTCTCCGCTTCGTCTGCTACGGCCGCGGTAGCTCGCCCTCTCCCTCACCTCACGCACCTCATCTGCTGACACGGAGAAAGACGACGAGGACGACATTTGACCAGCTGCGGATACCGTAGCGCTCAGGGAAGGGAGGGGGTGAGCAGAGCAGCAGGTCTTTGTTGTAAATGTCAGCCTCTCCTCTAGATGTCACTATAAACTACTTACTTCCCCTTTAAGTACTTCAGTGGACTGATAAGAATCAGAATTTACTTTATTGATCCCCAGAGGGAAATTCTTCTGTTACAAAAAGCACTTGAATAAAAATGAGAAACAAGAAAGGTGAAAGATAGATACATACTTCAAATATCAAATAAAATATATCTAAGTGTATGAAGGAGAGTTCAATATTTTCCAGACCATGGACTATATTATCATCTTCAATACCAGTTCCTCCCCCACAATGTGGCTGTACCCACTCTGTCCATCACAGTTGATATGCGGGCTAAATGGTGACATCACAAGCGCACCCTCTTCTGCTTCCTCTTCTGTGCTGTAACCTTTGGTGCTGGTCATGTGAAGTCTTTTGCCTCATCAGAACAGAAAGGCCTGATTTTTTCAAAAAGATACGTCTGCCTGTCCATGGTCAGTCCAGGTGGGGCCAGGACGGGAAGACTGTCAACAGCGGGCAGAACTCCTGGGTTGCACAGTAGCTGAAACTCCATAGGCTCTGCATCACTGTGAGTTTGAGCAAGCACCACACCTGGTCTGTTGGCATCAAAGCTGTGACAGAATAGAAGCACACAAAAGGATATTTAAAACATGGCTCACTGTTCACATGGAACACCATTATGTCCATTCATGATTTTTTTATTTATAAAATGCAGAAGTTTGAATATAAATACCTAAAGTGCTGATAACTCTTGATCTGTGGGAGCTTTCGAAAGTAGGGACTCAGACGTGTCTGCCAGTCGATGGTCTTTACTATCACTCTGCCATCTGCCGTTCCAACAAGCTGCGGAATATTGAGGCGACTTTCAGGAGAGCTGTGTTCCACTACCTGTTGACAGCAAGAACCACAATGAAAACAATTATATTACTTTTCCAAAAAAAATCACATTTTACACATTACATATTGCAGTCTATTAAAATGAACTAACCTGAGCTATGTCTGCCAAAGTATTGACTCTGGTCCTCATGAATGCTTGCTTGATTCGTCCAAAGCCACAGTCAGGGGCAAATTTGGTGTGGCCAACAATCAGGAAGTGGATGCTGAGCGTGGAGTGAAGCTTGTGTCCAACCTGCCAGGCACCGTACCAGAGCATGAAGTTGTTTTTGTTTTGTCCACTGCAGTTGTCACAATGAAGATCCACATCTGTTTCACACACACACGCACGTACGCACGCACGCACGCACGCACACACACACACACACACTCATATCCATGTCCCTTTTTATGCATATTCAAACAGTTTATCAGTAGTTATTTTAGATTAGAGGATTGATGTGTGTTGTTATTAATCAATTTTAATGCTTTAATAAATGTTAACCTTTATCTTAAAGTACTGTTTCTGTCTTTTGTGTTTGCTTGTTTGTGACAAGGGGAATTGAAAGAAGCCAGTGTTTTGTGATTTGCTTTTGTGTTTTGCACCTCAGGGCCACAGTAGTTTACAGCCCAACTACAAAATAATAATTGTTGATGGAACTTTTTAAAAACTCCTGTAAACTCAAAATTTGATCGCAGTAAGTTGCCTTGAAATTTGGAGTTTTCTCAACTTTTTCCTTTTTACAGTGTATGGCCAGATGGGTTATCACAACATTTTTTTCTTTTGGACAGTATTTTATTCCCAATAAATGTCAAGATTTAAAGATGAATGTTTGCTCCTGAATCAAAATGTAAGAAACCAGTTAAGTTGGTTTTAAACTTCTTTCTGAGCAGAAATTCTGAGAAATGAGAAACATTCACATAAATGCATTGTTTATAGGAGAACCTGTTTGACCTGTACTGCTGCCAATGCTAGGCTGTCATTAAATAAACAACATGCAAGCAAACATTTCAAGATTTACTTGTTCTAAAAAGAGTTCCTTCTAAATTCTTCATTCAATCCTCTTGTGTTTTTCAGCTCCTTCGAGAACTGACACACCCAAATGTTATTGCCCTGCAGAAAGTGTTCCTGTCCCACAGTGACAGAAAAGGTTTGGCTACTCTTTGACTATGCTGAACATGATCTTTGGGTGAGTTCCTCTGCAAGTTCCTATTCTACAATTAAAATCTGTCTCGTTGTTTTCTCTTCTCACAATAACATGAAACAAAGATGTCGAGATGTTTTAGTGGAAATGAAGTTGTGATTAATGTGGCTGTCACACAATGAGCTTTATTTACCTGCATTTTATCTGTACTTTTATTATTTTGCCAATAATATCAACCAGAAACTCTTGAATGCCAAACTTGATTTGACAAATCCAGAACATTAGAGCTGTAACATTAACCTTCCACTTGAAAGACGACTGACTCTACTACTCATTTTCTGTATTTACAGCTGCTAATGATGTTATACTCTCAATATCACAATATGCAAAAATTAAATCACTTGGTTTACCAGGCACCAAAATATGAGGAGACTGTTGATGCCAGTGCTACTCTGATTTGATGAACTGATGAAAACACACTTCACACAAGCACAACTGAGGTCAATCCTTTCTCTGCCTCATAGCACATCATCAAGTTCCATTGTGCCTCCAAGGCCAAAAAGAAGCCAATGCAGCTGCCCCGAGGGATAGTGAAGTCCCTCCTGTATCAGATTCTGGATGGGATCCATTACCTCCATGCCAACTGGGTGCTCCACAGGGATCTGGTGAGAAGCACATAGAGATACTGCAGTCTTCATGGACATAAATGATGTAACATTATTTGTTTGCTGCTTCCTTCCTGAAAATAGTCTCTATCAGGAAAAACTATCAGACCTGACTAAGGGGGTATTTGTATGTATACAGCAGCAGAGCAGGGGTGAACACTTTTCCAGACACACTGCTGAACGACTGTTTTTTTTTTTAACAGAACAGTCTTTAGAAAAATTAATGTTTTATGTGCTCAGCATAAATATAGCATAAATAATATAATAAAGTGGATATTTCTAAAGTGTTTATTCTGAAGCCAAAAAACACATTGTTTGGCTTCAGAATAAACACACATTACAACATATCTATTAACTTTTCAAGCTTTTTTAAAACATAAACATAAATGGATGATGTTTGCTAAAGAATTAATGAACGTTGATAATAATTTAACTATGAATTGAATCTGTGGTGGAAGAGGTGGTGTTCGTGCCTGTACATGCTGTTTGGTCTCATGTTACAGGAACACAGGCTGAAACACAAAGGACTTAGATGCATAGCTGCAGCTGAAACTAAGAGACTGCATGGATAGTGCGATCACATCATAACAATATGAGAGTGAGTGAAGCACATGGTAGAAATGTTATGTGTAGAGGTTGGCAGATACATTATTTAACTTTTTAGATTATTATGTACTTAATAATCTGCATGTGTAATGGCACTTTTCCATTGTGCATTTCTAACACTACTCGGCCCTACTCTACTCGGTTTGGTATCAGGGAGGTCATTTTCCATTACTTCATAGAAACAGTGGCCGGCAGTCTGTTGACGGCACATTTTGGTGTCAGCTCAGCTCGCCTCAAACCTCGTTATAGCAGGCACTAAAAAACCCCACCAGGTACTAGGTACTATCACTGATGGAAAGGCAAGAAAAAAACCAAGCTCAACTTGGAAGCCAATTCTGCATCTGTTTTGAAATTTCTCTCAGCTTTCAACTCTCTCCACCGTTCAAAAGTTCATGTCTTATATAGACCCTCCCTTTGCTGCAGACTTTATCTTGGAGTTTTTGACATTCATACCGAGGTCTTTTAGGTTTCGTTTAATTTCCTTTCTATTGTAGCTCAGACGTAACTGGCAACCCGTGGTTGCTCGGTAGCTGAGACTCTACTGATTGCTATGATTGGTAGACGGTGGTAGTTTTTAAATGCAAATATTTGGCTGTCCTGTTGTTATTGGTGACTTCAGTATGTTATATGAACATTATTCTTGAGTCTCTGTGACTTATTAGGTGGATTTTACGGCCAGTTAATTTAGATTTATTATATAGTGCACATTTAAATTGTTATTTTTACTATTATGTTTTACGAATTATTTTTTTTATTTAAAATAAATAAGTGCAATACAATCCAGACAAAAAAGCACAGACAGTAAATGTTTTTGTTTATGTTTATGCAGTTTTGCAGATCATTTGTTATTATAAAAGTCTTTAGAGTGAGGAAAATACACAGAAAAACCCATATCAGTCCATTTCTTTCATTATGAAAAAAACAGCAACAACATTATTGCTGCTTTATTTTGAAACTTATGGCCTTCTGCCACAGTCTTATGAACTAAAGTCAGTCACTGTATTACCATAATATGAATCCCAATTATCAGTGAAATCCTATAAGATAAGAAAACATTTTTACATGAATATTTCGTTATGTTTGTTGAATCCTATGATTAAAGCTCGTCTTTAGCTATTACAGTATTTGTAGAAGATCATTCTTTTAGGGAAGATCTGTCTCTGTTACATTGCTGTGTTATTTCAGAGCAGGTGTTGTTTTGTCTTGGTGTGATTTATGTTTATATTAATGTTAGAATTTGTGATTGAATGAGATTGTAGTTGCTGAGGAGCAGAACGTCCTGAAGTCTGAATGTTGTAACACAACACTTTTTCCTGTGGGATTCTCTGCATCTCTGTTTTCCCACACTTCTCTGGTTAGAAAAAGATTTGGTTCTCTGCAGCTATGACAGTCAGAATTCAGCAAGAACACAAGGTTTCTCACTGTGAGGCTTAAATGACTGGTGGCATAGAAAATGGCAGGAATTAAAGGGGACATATATTATGCAAAATCAACTTTTTAATAATTTTAATGACTCACTCATGTTTTTTGTGGTCCGTACAGGAGACAAAACATGCGATGTTGACTTCCGCACTCATTGCTACGTCACAATGAGACATTCCTGGAATTGCTGTCTCGCGGCCCTGCTGAAAAAAACAGCTTAGATTGACCAGCCTAAGCTGGGATGGTTTGCTGGTTTAGAGGGGTTTTGGACACTTTAGCTGGTTAAGCTGGTCACAATGGTCCAGTTTAGGCTGGTCAGGCTGGTCTGCCAGCCTGACCAGCCTAAGCTGGGATGGTTTGCTGGACCACTGTGACCAGCTTAACCAGCTTTAAGTGTCCAAAACCCCTCTAAACCAGCAAACCATCCCAGCTTAGGCTGGTCTGCCAGCCTGACCAGCCTAAACTGGGATGTTTGCTGGTTTAGAGGGGTTTTGGACACTTTAGCTGGTTAAGCTGGTCACAGTGGTCTAGCTCATCAACATACCTGGTTAAGCTGGTCACAGTGGTCTAGCTGGGCACCATAGCTGCTTAAGCTGGTCACAGTGGTCTAGCTGGTCACCATTGCTGGTTAAGCTGGTCACAGTGGTATAGCTGGTCACCATACCTGGTTAAGCTGGTCACAGTGGTCTAGCTGGGCACCATAGCTGCTTAAGCTGGTCACAGTGGTATAGCTGGTCACAGTGGTATAGCTGGTTAAGCTGGTCAGAGTTTGGTCACGCAAAGCATATATTATGCAATAAACACTTAAACAATACTGGAATCTTGGAAAACATTTATTATTGAAAATTATCTACAATATAAAATCAAATTCAGCATCTTTCAGGTCACTGGAACACAAACAATAAAATAAGTCAACAATCAACACCTGTTGGCCTCAAGAACAGCTTTTAAATTAGAAAAGGTAGTTAGCTCTACTTGCACGCAAGTACTCTTGTCTGAAGGGACTTCACCTGTTTGGACTCCCCTCCTGGCATTTTATAGACTGCGCTCTGTAGGAATTCCCACACATGCTTACACTGCTTTGGATATTCAATGTCGAAGATGAAATTGCCTTAAAGCAGACATCAATGGCCTGAATCATGCTCCAAAGCCTCTCCGGCAACAATAGTAATAGCCTGAGATGGATGGTGATTGTCAGGACATAGGTGTAGGGTCTGGATCTGGCCTCATGAAGATACTCCATGTTTGTTCCAGGCAAAAAAAAAAAAAAAAATGAAGAAAGAATGCAAGAGAGCAAATGTGAGTGAGTAAGGCCCAAATGTCTATCAACTATAGTAGTATTAAAACTAGACATTGTGAGGACCATTTTCCTGGTGTCCACAAGAACAATGAGTCTTTGTTAGGATTACTATTTGGAAAAGATTCAGTGCATTTATAATTCAAAAAGTTGAACTTTAATAGTCTACCTTTCACTGCACATAACAAAATATTCCAAACTTTGTTTGTTTAAGTCTTAATGGTTATGGCATATAGCTCACATTACGGAAAACAATTAAAAAAAGGATTCAGACCTGAACTGACCTAAGAAGCCACAAATTGATTGAGGGTCTATCATTACAATAAACATGTTCTGAAAATGTGTGCAGCCCACCTATTAAAAAAAGAAAAAAAAAGAAATTTGATTTAATAAGAATTTATACAAAAAAGGAATGCAGTCAACTCCATAACTATCCAAATTATCACTATGAGTAGTGCAGAATTGATATGCTGTGGATGGGGGGAAAAAATTGTATTTCTTACCTTTAAATATTACTATAAGCTCTGCCAGTTGCCCCTCTGTCAGAGTGTTGGTGACGATGCGCGATTGATCTGAAACAAAGGCAAAAAGAAATTGTTTGCTCCATAAAATGACAGAAAACCTGATCAGTGTTTGTCAAACCTGGAAATGACGATGCTCTAAAATGTCTTGTTTTTTTCCACAAACCTAAACAAGTCAGTTTTAATGATTTATTTGTTATGTGGAGCAAAGAAACAAAGCAAATATCCACAATTAAGAAGCTAAAACAATCAGAAATCTTGTTTTAATAATGAAAAAAGCTTCAAACTGATTCATTGATTATCAAAATAGTTGACGATTGATTTAGCAATCTATTGTTTTAGCTCTATATTAACTATTCAGATATCACCATGGCAAAAGCAATGCATTCAAGCAGCAGAATGTAATCCAATGTGAAGATAACAAGCTTGTTTGTGGGTGAAAGAAACCAATCCTCCTTCTTGCCCTATACATATATATATATACGTATATATATACATGTATATATATAGGTATATATATATACCTATATATATACATACATATATATATACACATATATATACACATATATACATATATATATACACATATATACATACACATATATATATACACATATATATATATATACACATATATATATACACATATATACATATATATATATATATACATATATATGTGTATATATACATATATATACACATATTTACATATATATACATATATATATACACATATATACATATATATACACATATATACATACACATATATACATATATATACATATATAAACACATATATACATACACATATACGTATATATATACGTATATATGTGTATATATGTGTATATATATATACGTATATATATATATATATATACACACACATATATATATATACATACATGTATATATATACATATATATAAATGTATGTACTATACACATACATACATAATATACACCCTTCCCAACACTGCGCTTAGTCTGCCATCAACGCCGAAACACACCCCCTTACACACAAAACCAAAATAATGATATTTTTTTCTCTTTGACCACACCGATCACTTTTTAGAGTATTGGTGTGTCATTAATATATAAACTGTGAAACAAAATATGAGGAAATATTTTTCATTGCTCTTCATGGTTTGAATGGATCACAGGTATTAGGACAGTCCATGTAAATCCTCTAAAAACAATAGTTCATGAATTCATTTTCTCAACCTGACTATTATTGTTTTGATATATTTTTGTAGAGCAAACACGATAGACCTGTTGTAGGTTTTAGCCATAACTTTTAATCTACTAACCAGCACTGCCTTGTGGCTTCCCTATTACACACACATACACACACACACATATATATATATATCAGGATGTTAATTTATACATATCATGACAATTATGAGCCATGCTTGCCCAGTCCAGCCTGGTCAGTCTAAGAGGCTGGCCATCCAACCACCTTGCCCAGCTTACCATCTGGGTTTTGCTGGTCTGTCTTGCTTGTAAGCTGGACAGACCAGCTGGTTTTGCTGGTCAGGCAGGTTGACACCAGCTTAACCTGACTGGGTGACCAGCCATACCAGCTGGCCAGCGACTGACACACCAGCCTGGCCAGCTTGTCCAGCTTGGTAAACCAACTAAACCAGCCTAAGACCAGCTAAAACCAGCTAAAACCATCAACCATCCTAAGCTGGTCTAAGCTGGTTTTTTCAGCAGGGGGAGCTCTCGCTTTGTCCCTAAAAAATGCGAGAGTGCAGGCGAGGGCAATATCCTGAGGACCGGAAGTCCGAAAAGTGTTCTATTCTTGGCTGCTCAGTGCAGCACAGAGTTCTACACAAATTTCCAGCCTCAGAGGTTTTACGTGTCCAGTGGATACATTTGATATATGATGGCAATGTGCCGTCGCGAGTCTGAAAAGGATGGCTTTTCCAAATGCTAACTGCTGTTAGCTGCCGGAGCCTCAGTGATGCTGACATAGTTTCCTGTGTCTCATTTGCATTTAAAGAGAAAGGCACTCAAAACCGACCTACTGAACAGAGCTGTTTTGGCAGGGTGATTGAACTGCTATGGTGCTTCAGTCACAGACATGTTCATTAGGACACCAGGGAACTAGGTTAACTTGGAGAAATAGGGTATAATATGTCTCCTTTAAACTTAAACCTTGCATTAGAGTCCATCTCATGGTCTTGATTGGTTAAGACTGGACTCAGTGTCTGGTCAGTAATGTCACAGACCATGTTTGTCTGTGTAATGCATTTTTTGTTTTTACAAGTGTGATAATTGTACATTTTATTGAGTTGTTAAAGAATGAGCAGTTTTGTGTCATTTGACGCCATTGGTGGAAAATGCAAATAATATTTTTCTAGAAATCATGGGAAAACTGAGGGAGGGAAGCACCATTTAAAAAATAAAAAAATTATACTGCTATTCTAGCAATACAAAGGCACATCAGTGAAGTATTCCTTTAATGTCAGATTTCGCTAATCTTGCTGTTCAACACATGCAGAAAATTTCCTCCCTGGTCTTTGACCCGGAAATAGAAGGAGACAACATATACAATAAGTAAAACTTCTTAAAAGATTCTCCTAGTTCTTCATTCATAGAACACGCTGGGCTCCACACACTCTGTCTCCCTCTTTCTCTTTCACTCACTGTCTCTCTATCTCTTTCGCTCATGAATGAAAGGTCTCACAGGCTCCATCTTGAGTCGAACACGCGCTCCTACAGCCATGCTGTCGCTTGTTCGGTCTAAGATAAGCAGCCTGATGATAATGTGTTTGGCGCCATCTTCGGTGGAGGGCGTGCATTTACAGTCACAGCTACTGTGCATGCTTCCGCCATTTGGCCCCAAAAGGGGAGTGACCATCAACCGCGTCACTCCCTTCTCTTATCTTATCTCTTCCTGGTAACACACACACAGACACACACACACACACACTGGTGTTTATGTTGTAGATTTGTGTGATTTTAGCTTTAGCAAGTAAGATTTATTGATTCAAATTACCAAATTATCATTTATGCTTTAATGTTCATTGACTTAGATCATTCAATTAACCTTTGACATTTAATGTTGATGAATCAAATTGTTTGATTAGGGACCTCGTACACGAAGGTGACGAGGAACCTATTGAAATTGCTCAGATTCATATTATTTTTATTATGCCGGCTTTGATCTTGAATTTGACCCCCTAAACGTGCTTCAAAACGGACGAAAATTTACACGCACATCAGAACTGGCGAACATTTTTATAAAATAATGGATTTCTGTCCAACTTGGATCCGTTCTTCTCCCGCGCAAAAAATTCTGAATTTAGTGAAACAATATGGCATCAACAGCAACACGTCTTTTGAATATATACAAATTAAATCTGTAATTCAGACAAGGTTTAAAACTAGTAAATTAGACCTAGAATTACTTCCAATGATCAAACAATTCTTAAAACTTATATATCCAAAAATTATGTTTAAAATATATACACTATTAACAGAAAACGATAGCACAATTTCTCTACCAACCACTGAATGGGAGGCAGACCTATCTATCAGCCCAGACGAAAATTTCTGGCTACAAATATCCTCTAATACATTCAAAATTATAAAAAATCCAGGCCTACAACTAATACAAAATACTACACAGAATACACTACACAGGACAAAGGATGTTCAGAATGGGGCTCTCACAATCAAATACCTGTACAAACTGCAACGAGAACACAGTAGACAGCTACATGCATTCTATATGGCTATGCACATGTCGGATTCATACCTTCATTACTGTTCAATTGGGATATCTTTGATATAGTCAATTACAGTGATTATTTAGACTGATTTTGAAAGGCATAGATTGATTGTCTTTTCCCTGATTTCAGGGTGGTGCCCCGATCTAAAGTTAATTAATTATTACAATTAATTGATTAATGTTTATTACTTTTATTTTTATCAATCAAATTATTGCCACTATTGTTGAACGACAACATAATGGTGCCCTGTGCAAGGGTTTTAAGAAAATGAATAACTTAAATCATTATTAGAAATAATTAATCATGCATATTCATATTTTCTCACCAATTACAAAGTTCAATCACAACAGTCATTACTACTCAGCGATAGAGGGATCGATGGATTCGTTGCATCGTGGCTCTCTGTCAGCCTGGCTACAGTGCTGAAGAGGAACCTGGGGTTGCTCTTATTTTTCTCTATTAACTCTGAGCCAAGACTATCATTGGATACATCTACGTTAATATTAAAATCACCTACTATGATGATTTTGTCTGAACAGAGAACTAAATCAGATAAAAAATCTGCAAATTCACTTAGAAATTCAGAGTAGGAGTTCGGTGGTCGGTATACAACAATAAACTGGAGTCTGTTATTCTGTTTAATACTTGAGTCTAACAGACTTAGAGTAAGGTGCTCAAATGATTCATAAGTACCAGTGGGTCGAGAGGTGAGCGAAAGTATACAGTCAAATATGGCTGCGACCCCTCCACCTCTGCCATTCCCTCTAGGGGTATGAACATTGGTGTGGGAAGGGGGAGTTGCTTCGTTTATAGATACATAATCATTAACTTGAAGCCATGTTTCTGTTAAGCAGAGCAAGTTAAAATCCTGTTTGTTTATTAATTCATTCGTGTTTTTGAGCGGCGAGAACGAATATTTAATAAACTGCACTTAATTGTTCTGTTTGCCTTCGGCTCGGAGAATGTCCTTGTGTTTATTTTAAACAGGTTACAGGTTAGAGGTTACTATGAATAACTCTGTGACTGTCTAATATATGGAGCCCTAGAGGCAGACACTGTGTTAATCCTAAATCTATGTTCATATATAGCTTTATCTTTATATATAGCACTGTCTTTATCTACAGGGGGCGACTGAACTAGTGGAAGCACAGAGAAGCGTGTTAAACTGCAGCTCTGTTTCCTGGTCCCGACTGCTTGTTGTCACGTTTTGGTTCGAATAAACTTTGTCATATTTCTGGAAAGGAGGGAAGCTCCATCCAGAGTGGGATGAACACCATCCCTTCTAATAAGACCAGGTTTTCCTCAAAAACTTTGCCAATTCTGTGTGAAGCCCGCGTTATTGTTAGGGCACCACCTTGACAACCAGTGGTTGATATTGTTTTACTCTACTTTGTAATTTATATTTCTACCAACTTTTACTTTTATCCCATATATTTCGTAAATCATTTGTGTACGTTTTCTCCCCTACATCTTCCCTAACTATATTTTCTTACTCATTACTACCAAATAAAATCATAAGAAGAAGAGTTTGTTGGTCTGTTTTTATAGTACTTTTCTAGAAATAACCTTTACTTCCAAAACATAAGTACACTAAATGTCTTATACTTTAGGACTTTTACAATAGTTGCAGTTGTATATAGTAACTGATAACTACTTGATCAGTTCACTTGTGTCATGTGTAATTAAAAGCATGATTTGCTGTATGTTCCTGCTGTAAAGGTTTCGCACAATGTGTTCATACATTTGAGAGGAGGAGCTGAAAGGCAGACAGCAGTGGAGGAGGTGCTCTCTGCAGCATGTCTTGTAATGGCATCATCACTTGTGCTGTTACATAACAGTGTTTGTGCTGGTTAGGAGCATGTTCTACTTCCCTGCACTGCAGGAATCAATCATGTGCTTTGCATTGCACCACAGAGTAACGCTCATCTCCCATTTGTCCTGCCACTCCTCTGCTGCCTCCTTCATGCCCCACCCACACACACACACACAGCAAAGGGCCCCCTCCCACCCAGAGTTATGTAACAGCCTGCAGCCGTGACTGAGCCTGAGCACCAGCCTGCATGGTCAGCTGAGTCAAGATGCTGACTGAGCAGCTGGAGTTGCAAAGAGCATACACCTCAGTGTACTGTACCAACAATCAGTGTCAGGGGGAGAAATATTCAAGGTGATATGCTGCTGCAGTTATTGCATGGTATTTGTCAGACTGTTCCACACAGCAACACTGCAACAACACAGACACACACGATACCGTATAGTATCGGCCCATATGGCTTTGGGTATGGGCCGATACCATTGTTGAACTAGAATAGCACTCTGAAAGTGCAGACCTCCGCCAATGCAGCTCAGCCCCCAACAGAATAGCTAAATTTAGCGAAATCACTTGTTCCTGGTCCCATTGCGGACATTTCCTGAAAATGTCATCCAACACATATTGACACAATGTCATCATCAGAGTCATAGTTTGAGCTGGCGTAACACCAAAACACAAAAAAAAGTTTGTTTGTGTTGTTGTCCTGACGTTTAGTTGGTGGTTGTTGAATTTATGGAGTTATTCCTTGTGTCGTCCTCTCCTTGCGCTCGTTCGTACTTGCGTTGTTCGTCTTCGTGGCGTCTGTCCTCACATCTTTCAGGCTGGCAGCTGAATCTCTCTGTTGGTCGTCTGTTCCAGCGCCGTCCGTCCTGGTGTCGTCCGTCCTTGCGTCGTTCAGATCGACAGCTGAATCTTTGTGTTGGTTAAGGGACCTGGAATGGACCATGCCACCGTTTGGAGTGCCAGTGCTTCCTTCTGAGGTCCTTTATCACCATCCAGTTGCCTGTCACCTGCGTACATGATTGACAAGACTTCTGCGCATTAACTGAAAAAAATTAATAAAAATGTTGGTGAAGGTGAAAATTTTGGTGAACCAGTGTTGAGTTATGGCATATCCAACATAACACCACCCCCTTTGATCCCTTGTCCAATCCATGTGTCAATTTGCAGAGTGAGGAAAGAAATTCTTGGACAGGCAAGGATTGTTCTTGGGTCTCCGCCACGCTGCTTCTTTCTGTGTGGCACCACATGTGTCTTGTGGTGTGGAAAAGGACTGCATTGCTGTAAGAAAACTTAGAATAAAGACCGGAGTTGAGACAAACTAAGAATGCCATTTTTGCAACAGCAGCACCAGCTCTTGCGTTCACAGCTTGCACGCCTTTGTCAGTGTTGTAAGATCTGCTGCTTGTGCAGTATGCAGTGGTGGAATGTAACGAAGTACAAATACTTCGTTTCTGTACTTAAGTAAATTTTTCACGTATCTGTACTTTACTTAAGTAGAATAAATAGTCCATACTTTTTACTTTTACTTTTGCAGCAATTATCTATACTTCTACTACATTTTCACAATACGTTTTGTTACATTTTCTGATAAGTTCTGGACCCCGGACCCGTTCTTTCTCCACCCTCACACAGCGCCCCACCCTCGTGTCCGTCAGCCCTGGGAGCATGATGGGGACACTGAGCTGCGGACGGGCGGAGAGGGGCACAAGTTGAATATTTTTGGTTGTACGCCCCCTGCCAGTACGGCGAATACCGCAACGAACAACATGGTGAGTATAAAATGCCTCCGTGTGTGCGCGTAGGGTGCGCGCCGTCTGCGGAGCCTCGCGCCACATCACACGCACGAGTATAAACAAGGTTCAACGCGAGCTTATGACCTGTCAGATTAAAACTCATGCACTGAATCAAACATGTTTACAGCCTTTAACATATGGTAATTAACAGTGTTGCTACAATGTTAAAATAGTTAATGTACTGCAATTGACATTAAATATGTGTGTTGCAGTTAAATAAATCTTTTAAAGATGTATAACCAGACTTCTTTGTTGGTTTTGCTATTGTTGATATTTAACACATTAGGCACATTACATTAACCTAAAACTTAATTAAAATGCCACAGTCTGTTTTTTTTTAGAATATAGACATTAAGAGAATTAATCATTATGCAAGTACTTTTAATACTTAAAGTACGTTTAAAATCAGGTACTTTTTACTTTTACTTAAGTAGGGTTGTCATTTTGGTACTTCTACTTTTACTAAATTAAATATTTCTTTGGTTATTTGTACTTTAACTTAAGTACTGAGATTAAGTACTTCTTCCACCACTGGCAGTATGTGCGAGGGAAGTGAACCTGAGTTTCATGATTAGTGACAACAGCAAATCCAACTCTGTTGTGACCGGTTTGTGGGTCCCAGGAAGCGGATCTATCTACAAAATACAAATAAATCAGGATTAGTTAACGGAGTGTCTTGTAGATGCGGTTATGAGGAGGACAGCAATACAGTTATGTTCTTGTTGTTTTGGAGGAAAAAGACAAACATTTAAACATTAAACATTAAACATTTAGAAGTGTTTTTAGGTCCCAGCTGGATTTTTTCTTTGAGTGTGCACAATAGATGGTAAATTCTTAGAGTGAAAGAAAAAATAAATAAAAATTGATTGATCAGATGCTTCTTGCCAATCGGCTGCGCATTGACATGATTGACATGGGCCCAAATCTCCCCAATTTTCACCACATTTCCTGGTCCTTCAACAACTTCACTGGCTTCCCATCAACAACGTACTGATTCTCCATCAACAACTTTACTGGCTCCCATGAACTTCTGAATTCAGTAAAAATCCTCATATACACTTTCAAGTCCATCCACAATCTTATCCCTCCATACCTTTCTGACCTGCTTCACTTTTCATCTTCCCCCAGCTTCCTCAGATCCTCCTCCTCATCCACCTCACTGTCCCCTCCTTCTGCCTTAGCACCATGGGGAGCAGTGCCTTCAGCTGCTCTGCTTCCAAACCCTGGAACTCTCTCCCACATGAAATCCGGAACATCACCAATCTCCTTCAGTTCAAAAACATCACTCAAAACCCACTTTTTAAAACTTGCTTTTAGTTTTTAATTGCATTATTTTTACCAGAACAACTGAATGTGTCTTTTTAACTTCACTGTTTGTGATCATTGACACCTTCTGGGGTTAAGATCAGATAAAAGGCCTAATTTGCACAAGTCCCTGCCCATCAGCTTACTGAGTGAGACTCTTTGAGAGCAAGAATGCATGTTTACACCGTGGTTTGTTTGTTGACAGTCCTTTTCCCATTCTCATCATAGTTTGAGCTGAATTCAAATGAATTCCACACTTAAACGGTTTTAAATGATGACCGTTCCTATTCAAACTTTCCTTTTTCAGAGTCTCGTTCACTCGCCATTGTTTCTGCATTGTTCAGACAGCGTTCATCATTTGCATGCGGAGCGATGATTGGCTCCTGGGAAACTCAGGGATGTTCTGATTGGTTCTGAAAGCGGCATGAGCAGCCCAGTGCAGCGCCTCTCTCATGTCTCTGCTCCTGAGTGGATCTAATCACACGGCTATACAAAGTTTTGATAGCGTTTTGTGACAGGCCGAAACGTACCGAAATACCTTTGTTTGCCGTTGTTTGTTGTTTGTTTATTGTTTGAATTGTAAGTCTTTGTTCAGTTTCATTCTCATGTCGGACATGGCGCTCATGACTCTTCGAGTGATGACACTTTCTGACCAATCCATCAGTCTGTCACATTTTAGTATCGACTCAGCTTTCTTGGAACCTCAACAGTATGGGGTGCCAAATGTAAAATTTCAGTCACACTTTTCTAGCTGATATATTTCACTTTTCTCACATTTAGCTCATTTTCGTCACATTTGAGGTACACATTAAATGGGGAATCTAACTGGAAAATCTAAATTTAAATGCTAAATCTAAATGCTAAATGCTAAATGCTAAATGCTAAATGCTAAATTTAAATGTTAAATCTAAATCTAAATGTTAAATGCTTAATGTAAATACTAAATCTAAATCTATATGCTACATCTAAATCTAAATGTTAAATCTAAATGCTAAATCTTTATCTAAAAGCTAAATCTAAATGTTAAATCTAAATGCTACATCTAAATCTAAATGCTAAATCTAAATGTTAAAAGCTAAATCTAAATACTAAATCTAAATGTTAAATCTAAATCTCGTGTGTATCTGCTTCATTACCTTGTTTATGAAGCCCTGAAGTTTCGGAAACAAACAGTTCAGCCATTGCTGAGAACGCTGTGTTTTATTGCAATCACGAGCTCAGCGAGATCTCTGAAAAAAACCCGGTCCGGTTACGTAAACAGTAGGGTTGGGAATCTTCATCATCAAAGCGATACGATAAGTATCTCAATACACTGCCAACGATTCAATACATTAACGATTCATGAAATTTACCAGCGATACGATACGATTCTACCACCTATTACGATACAGTGCGATACAGTACGATTTAATTTTAACACAATGCCATGCAGTGTGATACGATACGATGCGATGCAGAAGAAAATTATACTATCGAATACATAGTCATTCTCAAGTTATGGCACTTAAAGCATTAAAGCTGGCTGTGATTTTATTTTGAAAAAGTCACAGAGATCAGAGAGAGCTTGAATGTGACACACTGCTTTGAAGCAGAGACAATGGATTGTTCACAGGTATCCAAGTATAACCTTTAAAAAAAATCTGAAAAGATAACTGTTATGTCTGAGCCAAAATGTTACCGTTTGCTACCGTTTGCGACACGGCACAATTTACATATCACATTTGATTTATCCAGCTCTCCACCACACTTGTCCACCACCTCTGACCTGACTCGCCGCCTCGGGCTGCGGAGACAACTCAAACCAGAAATAGACCAGTTTTCATAGTTTATATACGTTTATAATAATAGATATTATTCGGTTTATATCGATGCAGATGTTTTAGATACGATACATCTCGAGTTCATTCGAATTTTGAACCGATGCAGACGTTTGCCATCGATGCAAACTCGTATATGTTCATATCGATATACCGATGCAAATCGGTGAATCTTCCCAACCCTAGTAAACAGCAGTTCTCCTGAACAGCATGTCCTCCTGGTCCAGGCACTAGTCCGGGCACATCCGGTTGCGTACATTGAACTGCAAAAGAAGAAGAATGTCCGTTGTGGAGGTGTTTCACGAGCGACAGTGTCTTCTGACTCTGGGTCTGACTCCGGGTCAAAGTCGTAAAAGGGACTGCGGCGGGGATTCATGACGAACAAAATAATTTTTTGATAATGAGTAGCAGTGCATCCACAGTTCCAGAGGTGGGAGCTGCACTTCTGAGAGCGGGTGTGCTGAATATGTCACTTCTGGGTATTGGCCAATCACAAGACAGTTGGGAAGGCTCTACACTGGATAGCCAATCACAACACGCTTTGTCTTCTAGGGGTGAGATTTATGTCTGAAATATCGCGGCTCAGGACAGCGTCAGAAAAGACAGATTTCTATCGGCTCGTTTACAGCAACTAAGAGGTTTTTCACCATAAAAACAAGTTAATGTATGTAAGTAGACCTCCATAACTAATATGTGCAACAGGACCACTCTATGTGAGCTTTAAATCTAAATCTAAATGTTAAATGCTAAATCTAAATGTTAAATGCAAATCTAAATGTTATCTATATGACAGCGTCTCAGCTGTTGTCATGTTACTATAGCAGCCTACATGTGATTCTGTTTTCACTTATACGTGGGTCCGCGCATCCTTAGCGGCTGCGCTGGCGCTGCAGTCTCTCCACCCACAGGTGCCAGGGAGAAGATATCAGTCAACACTCACTGCAAACAGGATATAACTGCGGTGTTCAACAGAATCAATGGCCCGGTAGTGGGAAGTTCGAGGATAAGACTGTGGGACTGCTGTAATGTGACGAAGACAGGCGCCAAGCGCAGGCTTTTAGCCAGCAGGGACGCCCGGTAGAGCTGGGCGGTATACCGCTTCACAATGAATACCGGTTAATATTTTCGTTATGATAGGAATTTTTAATATACCGCCATACCGGTGTATTTGATTACAACGTTCTGAACGCTGTGCCGAGCGACGCTGTTTCGGAGCCCTTTTTTTAATGTGGCGCATCTAAACATGCATGGTGAGACTGCGATGTTTGAGGTTAAAAGCACTTTGGTGTTACGTGAAGATGGATAGGATATACATTGGAAAGTTCCGAAATCGAACTACTAGTAGAACATGCTGACACAAGAACTCGCAGAAACAGCGATGTTGCTGTCTGGTTTGCAAGTGAGCGCGCTCTGCGTATTAAACGTTTCATTAATGTTTATATATTTGTTTCAATCACTGAATGAATCTTGCCATATTTGGGACAAGAGTCAGGACCTTAAATCACTTGCACAAAACTTTTGATCAGCACTCAGCATTTGTTTGTTGTTCATTTAAACCTGTGTGCGCAGAGAGCGCGAGGCATTGTTGTCACGGGGCGGGAGAGAGAGAGAGAGAGAGAGATTTGATTTTTAAAAATAACATTTATTTACATTTTTCTACATGTAAAAAACATTCATTCAAAAAAAGCTTCACATCTAAAAGATTAAATAAAAAAATGTGCAAAAACCAGGTCATTATTTTTAAGACTGCAGATGACATCATTAAAACACCATTGATTTTTAAAAGTGTCTAAATCTTTTGTCATTTTATAAAAAATAGGGCTGTCAAAAGATTAAAATTTTTAATCAGATTAATCACAGGGTAGCTGTGGATTAATCACGATTAATCACGATTAATTACCATTCGTAAATATGCCAGAAAAATTATAATTTTCTCTTTATATTGTTGTAGGAACGGAGAGATAAATAAAGTATGTGAAAATATAAATGTAAAGAACAATAAAATACTGTAAATAACTTGTAAAAGCCTATACAAACTTAGTAAAAAATAAACATTACATTGTAAATAACCCACATTATAAGACAATATAAATATATAGAAAAAATTAAATACTGTAAATAACTTTTTTTTTTTTTATTATACATTGCACTGTAAATAACTCACATTATAAACAAAATATAAAGTATAGAAGTTAAATAGTTTTCTTACTAAACCCACAGCAGGAAATTCCTCATCAGCACTTCGAAGCACTGCTTCTACTAGTTAGCGTTAGCGTCAGCTAGCATTCTGACGCTAATGTTAGCTGCTGTCTGTGTCCCCGTTAGTTAGACAGTGACTGTTTATGTTATGATTATATCATTATCTGCGCCAGCAGCGCCACTTACAACTGTGCGTCTTTCTTTCTCTTTTCTTCCTCCTCTCTTTTTTCTTCCTCTTCTAACTTCCTGATTGATAACTCCTCTTCATTTTCCTTCAGCTTCACACAGGTTAACATGAGGTGACGTGGTGCCCCTTTAGGGAGGTTTCCTACTGAGATGTCATTGCAAATCAACCATTGTTGTTTAAGGGGGGCGGCGATGCGGCTGCTCACTGATGCATTAAGGTCCGAGTGTCGGGAGCCCCCCTATCGGCTATCTACTCGTAGCGCGATGAAAGTGAGAAAGTGCGTTAATGCGTTAAAAAAAGGAACACGTTAATTCCACAAATTAATCATCCTGCGTTAACGCGTTAATTTTGACAGCCCTAATAAAAAGCTAATTCTAGCCGTAGTCTGGCTCTAATGTTGCAGGCTAACACCGCATTGACCTCTTGACCTTCTTTGTTCTCCAACTTGTTTTTCCTGGTAACATAAACACCAGCTTTGCTTCGCCTAAGATAAAGTTTAAAAGCTGCCATTTAACTTTGTTTGTTCTGTTAATTCAACACCAAGAATAAAAACAGACAGAGAAAACTTTTCATTAAAAAGGCTAAAAACATGAGTCAGTAGATTAAAAAGAACAGTGAGCCTGCAACATTCAGTAAAAATATGGAAAACCGTTTTCTTTAAAACACAGAAAGGACACTTGTACGCAACAGTCGGGTTAATCACAGTTATGTTGTCCTCACTGCAGTGTAGCAACTGCAGCTATACAACTAGCTAAACTCTTCCTTATGAATGAAGACGTGAGTCGAAGTAAGCTTTAGTTGCTCTTTACTGTGGCTCTTTCTCTCATTATACAAGGTCAGAGTGAAAACTGTCACAAATGACAAATACAACAAATACCATTTAGCTCTGTAACATGCATTTCTCATGTAAATAAATGTAAATAAAACGTTTTTTTAGTAACAAATAAATCAAATACATTTTTTAATGTAAATAGTACTTTTTAACATTAACCTATGAATGAACTATGAAATTATTCACTTACAATGTTGCCTCTGTGGCGTTTACAGTGATGAAACACATGCAGTTGAACACAGAGATGTTGCTGAGCACATTTAGCTAGCTTCCTCAAGTTACAAACCTAAACAACCTGTGAACCAGGAACATCCTGGCTCAAAAATGGCCCTTCAAAATAAAGGCTCCTTCAAAATAAAAGTTAATTCAAATGTATGCCAGAAAGGCAACACACTCCCCGCCTGACCTCTGAGAGGTCATTAATTGACCCCCATGAACTACGTGAGTCTCTGAACATCAGTCTTTAGTAAGAAGTAAGACAACTTCTGAGACTGGCCTGAAGAACGTTTTTGAATGTCCCTGATTTGTGGTCCTCAGTTCCACCTTCCTCACCCTTCCGTCTTCTCCAGGGAATGTTTTTGTGATCACAGCCATGGGCCAGCTGTTGCGGGTAATTTATCTGTCTTTGAGAAGGACAATATCTCCTACTTGCAGGTTTTGGTGAGATTTGGTCCATTTCTTGCGGCATTGCAAGGTTGGCAAGTACTCTCGACTCCAACGACTCCAGAATCTGTTGGCAAGAGCTTGTACTTGTCTCCACTGCTTGGTGAGGAGATCTTTATCTGTAAAGTCTCCAGGTGGAGGTGGGACTCCGGTTTTCTGGGTTAGAAGCATTGATGGTGACAGAATGAATGGATCCTCAGGATCATTTGAAACTGGGATTAGTGGCCTTGCGTTTATAATAGCCGCCACTTCTGCCATTAGCGTACATAAAACCTCATGGGTTAGACGAGCTGTTCAAGAAGCATTGAATCCAGGATTCTTCGGGCCACCCCAATAAGGCGTTCCCAAGAACCACCCATGTGTGAGGCATGTGGGGGGTTGAATTCCCATGAGCACCCCTGTTGGTTTAGGTACCTCTGCACCGTGGCATCTGGTTGGTTTTTGCTCATTCCCAGTTCCTTACATGCCCCTATGAAGTTTGTGCCGCAGTCAGAGAGTAGTTGTTTGGCAGGTCCTCTTATGGCAAAGAAACGCCTCAACGCATTAATACAGCTTGAAGTGTCCATTGACTCAATGACCTCGATGTGTACTGCTCTGGAGCTCATACAGCAGAACATCATAGCCCACCGCTTGCTCTCAGCTTGTCCTCCTCTTGTTCGTCTTGCTGTGATACACCAGGGTCCAAAGACATCCAATCCCACATATGTGAATGGAGCGCAGGTTTGAAGGCGTTCTGGAGGCAAATTTGCCATGCGTTGCTCTTGCATTTTGCCTCTGAGTCTGAAGTTATGAAGTTATACATTTGTGTAAGACTGAATTGATGAGCCTCTTCCATCCCAAGAGCCATAGACCTTCTACTCTGACAGCTCCTTCAGTCAAGTGATGGCCTTGATGTTTGACCTGAGCGTGATGGTGTCTGACAAGCAACAAAGAAATGTGGTTATCCTTTGGGAGGATTATAGGGTTCTTCTCTCCAGAGTCTAGGTAAGCATTTTTTAATCGGCCTCCAACACAAATGAGATTGTTCTGCAAGGTTGGACTTAGGCGACAAAGTCTGCTGTTTAGAGGGACTGGCTTATTCATGATCAAAGCTTCAAATTCCTTTGAGAATGCTCTCCTCTGAACAGCTGCAATGATGATTTCCCTCGCTAGGGATAGTTCATCTGGGGTTCGAGACAGATCACACCTGTGCCACCCCTTACACTTGTCTGTGCTTTTGGAGAGCTTAAAGTATCCAGCTTCAAGTCCAATTCCTCATGGATTAAGTCTGCCATTTCCACTGCTAAGACTGCTGCACAGAGTTCGAGCCTTGGAATAGTTGGTTCAGACTGAGGTGCAAGTTTTGACTTGGCCATGACAAACCCAATGTGAGTTTGTCCATCTTCTTGTACAGCCTTCAAATATGCCACAGCACCGATGGCTTTGATGGATGCATCAGAAAACACACAGAGCTCTGTATACACTGCCTTGTCCAATGAAGCAGCTGTGTATGTCCGTGGTACGTGAAGGTGTCTCAGCAGCTGAAGCGAGTCTTGCCAAGCTTTCCATTTACTGAATTTTTCTTCAGGTAGCGGTACGTCCCACTCAGACAGCTCGGCTGTGAGTTCCCAGAGAAGGATTCTTCCTTGGCTTGTGACTGGGGCCAGAAAACCCAAGGGGTCAAAAACACTGTTCACCGTGGAAAGGACACCACGGCGAGTGAATGGCTTGATGGCGTTTGCTACGGAGAAAGTGAACGTGTCACTTGCTATCTCCCACAGGAGACCCAGACTGCGTTGAGTGGGTGCAGCCTCTCCACTTAAGTCCACATCCTTCACAGCTGCAGCACAGTCTTCAGATGGAAAGGCTTCCAGGACTGTCTGGCTATTGGAGGCAAACTTGTGAAGCCTGAGATTTGATTCAGCCAGTGACATCTGTGTTCTGCTCAACAGGTCGATGGCTTCAGCATTGGTCGACACAGAACGAAGACCGTCGTCCACATAGAAGTGAAGCTCCACGAAGTTTACTGTGTCGGTACCATGTTCTCGTGCACCCTCTCTGACTGCTCTTCTGAGTCCGTAGATGGCTACAGCTGGGGAAAGGTTTTTGCCGAAAACATGAACTTTCATTCTGTAGTCTATGATTTCTTTTGTCACGTCATTGTCCTTGTACCACAGGAATCTCAGATAATTCCTGTGGTTCTCTCGCACCAAGAAGCAGTGAAACATCTGCTGTATGTCTGCCAAGATGGCAACCTTTTCCTTACGAAACCGCATTAAGACTCCGAGTATAGAATTGTTGAGATCGGGGCCTGTGAGCAATACATCGTTCAGAGAAACACCTAAGTGTTTGGCACTCGAGTCAAACACCACCCTTATTTGGCCTGGTTTTTGAGGATGGTACACTCCAAAGGTTGGCAGGTACCAACATCGCCTTCCATTACTGGAGCGACCTCTGCATGGTCATTCTCTATATTCTCTATAATATTTTCCCCATGAAAGCCACATATTGTTGTTGCATCTCGGGCTTCTTATTCAAGCTATGTTGGAGTGATGCAAAGCGTCTGACTGCTTGTTCTCGGTTGTTAGACAAGCGTTGTCTAGGTTGCTTAAATGGGAGTGGAGCCACCCAGCTATTTGATTAGTTTCTGTAGACCTCTTTTTCCATTAATTTCAGAAAGATGCCGTCTTCAATTGAAGATGCCAGCTTGTTGTCATGTTTGGTGTGACTGAAAACAGTTTGCCCCAATGTTTCTTCCACCGACTTACTAGTCTCTGAAATCCTGTCTCTCATCTCTTCGTCTTGGTAAACCCTTTCTTTGATGTGCAAGAAGTTTGTGCAGGGTTCGAGTAGGGAGGACCGGCCATTGTCAAGCACAGTTGTCTTGAAGGTGTTGACTGTTGGCTTATGTGCGTTCCCCAAGCAGTTAGCAGCAAATTTGTGCACTCTTATTATGTCTCTACCTAGCAACAGGAGGATCTCAGCAGTAGGGTCGACCTCTGGAATGTGCCCTGCTACCTTGACGAGATGTGGATGATGGCGATCTGCATTTGGAGTTGGGATTTCAGAGCGGTTATCGAGTATGTCGTTGCACTCGATAAGTGGTGGGAGATAGATTGTGGCCTTTCCATCGAGTGACTCGACCACGACGTCTTCAGCCCTGCGCCCAGATGTTTCCACTACACCAGAGCATGTCTTCAAATAGTAGGAGTATGGTTTGCACTCGATGTTAAATAGCTCGAAAAGGCTGGACCTTGTTAGCGACCGGTTACTTTGGTCATCTAGGATGACATAGGCCTTGATAGCTCTATCTGGTTGACAGAAAGGCAACACAACAGTGATGAAAGCATTGGAGGTTATAGCACCATGTAAAATCCTCCACTGGAGGTCATCGGTCCTTTTTTTGAGGGGAGGTTTATAAAAACTTTTCCACTGTGGACAGATGGGGTTTCCGCCCCTCAGTCTCTCTGTCCACACAGTGGATGGTCTGTCACGAAGCTTGTTCTTGTGGATGGCCTTGACACAGTTTATGTAGAGGGTTCTTTTGTCCGCTTTCTGGAGGCTCAGTCTCTCTGGGTTGTGTGGAGTCAGTAGGGGGCTACTCAGCTCACCAACATCAGGGTCGAGGTCAGGGAAGCAGTCCAGCTCGTCCAGCACAGCGGCCCCTCTACTGTACTCCACGATGAGGCTCTTCTCCTTTCCAGAGAGCCTCCGCCTCCAGAGCTCCAGAACTCTCTGGGCCATCCTATTAGAGTGAAGATTTAACAAAAATGCCAAAGCTTCAGTGTTGTTCATGTCAGGTCCTGCTGTTCTGATGAGCCCCTCCAAGCACACAGTCTTTGATTTTTTTAGGGCTGCCGTCAGTCCAGGAGTGGCATCAGTGCTGACGTCCAGCCTCGCTCCGTGGATCAGCGGTTCCTTCAACAGCCAGTGCAGAGACTCACACTTTTTCCTTTTGCAGGTAAAAAGTGCCCAGGATTTAAAAACACCCTGATAAAATGGAGGTAAAACCCTTAAATTTTAAAATTTAGAATCAGTTAAAAACAGAGCAGCATCCAGCCCTAGATTATTGACACGTCTGAAGATGCAGCTCGCCGCTCCTCTCCAAGCTAAATCTGTTGGGCCTGTTAAAAACCTTTGAGTAAACTGGAGCCTGAACGTGGCTGTTCTACTGGCCAGGTGGTTGAGGCCCTGTCCCCCCTCCTATCTGGGTAAAAACAGCATCGCCATTTCCATTTAAATTATTTAAAAAGAGTTAAAACTCTTATCAAGTGCAGAGCAGAGTTAAAATGCCAATACGCGCTTCTTGGTGAAGTCTTTTTTAAATAAGTGTGACATAAAATCAAAGAGTGATCACTAAAACCAACCGGTAAAATCTTACACAACTTAAACACATTAAAATGGTGTTTAAAACAATAAAAACGATCAAGACAGGCTAAAGAAATTATACCTTCTCTGTGATGGGACCACGAGTACTGTCTGGAGTCTGTATGCGTGAAATACATTTTTTTTTGTTGACTGCTACTTAGTTTCAGCAGTGTTGCATCACTGCTGTCAGACATATAGTCAACGTCACTGTCAATGTTTGTTTGTTTCTGATCACTCAGTCTACTGCTCTTCCTTTCCCCACACGCATGATTTGCTTTTGCTTTTCTTTTAGTTGGAGTTGGTTTAGACATCACTGCCTCTTCTACCATCTCCACATCTGTTCAAATTTTTTGTTCACTTTCATTATTCAACTGTTCCTCATTTGTTTTTTCTTTTGATTTCTCACCTACCTGTTCTTCACCTACCTGATCTTCACCTACCTGATCTTCACCTACCTGATTTTCACCTACCTGTTCCTCACCTACATGTTCCTCACCTGCATGTTCATCACCTACCTGATCCTCACTTACCTGATCCTCACTTACCTGATCGTCATTTAACCTTTCTTCACCTACCTTATCCTCACTCACCTGTTCTTTTTGTGCCTCACCTGTCTGTGCCTGACTCACACACACCAGTGTTACCAGTCACTCTTTTCTGGGTCTCACTCACACGCACACCAGTGTCACCGGTCACAACACACTCACCTGCATCCATGCCACTGACTCCACTCTTATTCACATCACCCTGTGTTACACCAGCACCAGTTTTTTCCGCAGCGTTACCGGGTCGCTCAGTCGCAGCTCGTCCTCCGGTCCCGGTCTGGCATTCTCCCCATCTGAAGTCGCCCCTGCTCGGTTGGGACATGTTTTAACTGTATGTCCCTCTTCACTACAACCAAAGCATTTCATTACCTTGGATGTGGCGAAGAGGACATAATCGCACTCATCGACCTTTACGCGGAAAACCAGATCTAAATCAGCATCGCGTTTGTTTATTATCATGAAGAGTTGTCTCCTGTGGGAGACAACATGTTTCAGCAGGGGCGACTTACAGCCGATACTGATCTTTTTAATAGGGGAGACGATTTTACCGTGCCGTGAGAGTTCCCGTGACAGAAACTCATCGGAGATGAACGGAGGGACGTTGGACAGAATAACCTTTGTGGCAGGTAGTGACAGAGGCTGGACTGGAACGAACGTGTCTTTTAAAGTGATTCCCGTTTCTATGACCCGGTTCGCCTTGTCCACCTGATCTAGAAACAGGAACACCGCACCGTTCATCCGCGCCAGAGACTTAATACTGCTGTGACCCACAATCTCACCCACGGCCAGACCCACATCCTCAATACTGCACTCAAACCCGGCAACAATTTTGATGCCGTGTTTGCGTGTCAGTCGTGACAGGTTGTCACTGCTGACAACCATGTCGGCGTCCGAGACGCCGGCAGCCACGAGGCTGCACACACAAACAAATCACACACTCACACACCGAAACCAACAGTGAACCCCTATAAACACACCTTATACCATTAACTGTGCTACTGTACAATATTACCAGAAAATATTAGAGCTAGAGAGAAATTTGACAGCAAGTCAATTGCACTCTCGCCAGACGCTCCGCACACACTCACTCACTCAGAGAGAGAGAGAGAGTGCGAGAGAAAGAGAGCTCTGCGCTCTTGGTCATTAGTTAATTTACTTATTTGTGTGTAGGTAATATGTTGTGAAATATGTTTATACTTAAATTAACTACACATACAGGTAGTGATTCGTTTTTGTATTTTTAGTTGGATATTGGATGTTAACTGATTGTATTTCTATGTTAAAATGTTCTATTAAAGAAAATATGCAAACATATATATCTTTCTGTATGCTGTAAAGTGGTTTAAAAAATTTAAATTGAAATCGGCTAAAATCGGTATCGGCAGGTCAAACTTCTTGAAAAATCGGAAATCGGAATTTGCCCCAAAATCGGAAATCGGTGCATCCCTACTGTTTACAAAGAAGAGCTACTCATGATTCTAATGAAGTGAGGAATCGGAATGCAAAGACAATTGCACTTTTACTGTGCAAATCAACATCTTTTATAAAAATTCCCCGTTTTACCTGCTGATGTGAAGGGTGTCGACCCTAACGTCATGCATTCTTGATATTCTAAGACATGCTTACTAGGGCTGTCAAAATTGCTCCAAAATGATATTCGAATATTCCCTCTAAATCGGATTTTCACTTTTTTCTCTTGCCACATGATATAAACCTCAAAAAAATTAACGTACCATCTATACAATTTTACTTCTGGACAATCAGTGTAAGATTTTGCAATGATTTCCTTGTCTGGATCTGTGTTCTGTATTTCTATGTTCATTTGCGCATTCGAATTAGATGAGGTCATTTTTCGGATTTTCCCTTTTTTTCTCCTGCCACATGATATAAACCACAAAAAAATTAACGTACCATCTATACAATGTTACTTCTGGACACTCAGTGTAAGATTTTGCAATGATTTCATTGTCTGGATCTGTTTTCTGTATTTCTATGTTCATGTGCGCATTCGAATTAGATAAGGTCATTTTTCGGATTTTCCCTTTTTTTTCTCCTGCCACATGATATAAACCTCAAAAAAATTAACGTACCATCTATACAAGGTTACTTCTGGACACTTAGTGTAAGATTTTGCAATGATTTAATTGTCTGGATCTGTTTTCTGTATTTCTATGTTCATGTGCGCATTCGAATTAGATAAGGTAATTTTTCAGATTTTCCCTTTTTTTCTCCTGCCACATGATATAAACCTCAAAAAAATTAACGTACCATCTATACAATGTTACTTCTGGACACTTAGTGTAAGATTTTGCAATGATTTCATTGTCTGGATCTGTTTTCTGTATTTCTATGTTCATGTGCGCATACGAATTAGATAAGGTAATTTTTCAGATTTTCCCTTTTTTTCTCCTGCCACATGATATAAACCTCAAAAATAAACATAACAACTACACAATGTTACTTCTCGGACACTCAGTGTAAGATTTTGCAATAATTTCATTGTTTAGATGTGTTTGCTGTATTTCTGTATTTATGTGTACATTTCAATGAGATAAGGTCATTTTTGGATTTCAATTTTTTTTCTCCTGCCACATGACATAAAACACATATTTAAATATGTTCACATAGTATTTGCATCACGCATCTGGGGTGCGTTGCATCCGCTGCATCTGGGGGCTTTCAATCAGCCAGAATGTCAGGCGATGACAGTGGACCTAATCACACCTAAGCGTGTGGCTGTAATCCATTGTTCTTTTACCAAGGCCTGTATACAGACAAAAAGCCTGATTTGAGTTTAACCAAACCCTGTTCTCTTTCTTGTTCCTTCGCTCTTGCTTGCTGCTCTTGTTGCTGCTCTGGTTCCTGCTTTTGGGCCCACGGCTCCGGCCGTGGCCTCCAGCATGATGCTCTCCCGTGCTGCACTGTGCCAGTTTCACACTCGCTGCCCGAGTGAAAAACTTGTTTTGCGTATAATCACGCATTCCTCCGGAACGGAGGTGGAGACTGCAGCCGCCAGATTCCATCCCTCCGCCCGTGGGGATGGCACCTCGGCCGACCCATCCCTCCATACCTGACGCCCGAACTGCTTCCACTCAGAGACAAAGAGGATCAACAGCTGTCTGCTGTGAGCCAAATAATGGCCCGTCCACACTCCATGGCTCTAACGAACTGGATCGGACCCATGGACGGACCACACAACATGATATCGGCTTACAGTAAGAGGCAACGTGTTCTGGGCAGAGTTAGATTATGTTTCTGTTTGGTCACTTTTCTTTGTGTTGAACGTGTTGGATTGCGCACCCACTCGCATTTGTGTTATCTTCATAACCACATTTCACGTTTCTTTGTTTACGTTTTGTGTTCGTTATTGTGGTTTTACTGTTGAATGCGGAGCATACACTGCTGCAGCGCTGGTTCTCCCCCGCTGTGAGCGAGCAGACAGATCATGTGGTCAGATAATGGCTGTATAAACGTTATGACTTAAGGACTGAATGAAAGGTCTCACAGGCGCCATCTTGAGTCGAACACGCGCTCCTACAGCCATGCTGTCACTTGTTCGGTCCAAGATCTGTGGCCTGATGTTAATGTGTTTTTGGCGCCATCTTCATTGGTTAAGGCGTGCGTTTACAGTTACTGCTACTGCGCATCCTCCACCATCTTGGTCCCAGAAGGGGGAGTGGCCATCAACCGCATCACTCCGTTCTCTTATCTTATCTCCTCCTGTTTCACGAGCACACACACAGACACACACAAATAAATAAACTGGTGTTTATGTTTTAGATAGCTTGTGTGATAGAAGTAAGATTTATTGATTCAAATTACCAAATTATCATTTATGCTTTAATGTTCATTGACTTAGACCATTCGATTAACCTTGGATATTTAATGTTGATGAATCAAATTGTTTAATTGATTCTTGTTATTTGATTTAATAAATTGTTACTTTTGTTCACTTAAAGGAATGGTCTGTGTCTTTTGTACATGAATATTGTGACAAACGGGGGTTGAGAGAGTCAGTGCTCAGATTCATACCTTCATTACTGTTCAATTGGGATATCTTTGATATAGTTATTTGGTATGTCGGTATATTAAAAGTTCATATCATAAAGAAAATATAAACCGGTATTCGGTGTGAACGTACTGATTGTCAGAAAAGCAAACTCGTTCTGCTCACAGATACCTAGAAGAAATAAATACTTGAGGTGGCACACAGACAGAAAATCTGCTTCCACTTCCATGTTCAAAAAATAAGGTGTGTAGCTGCTAATGTTGTGTCATCACAGCAATTCTGTGGAGGGATTAATAATGACAGTAATCATATAACTCTCTGCAAATTTTCAAACATATAAAAGCTCCCATAGATCCCAATCTCAACCCCAGAAGATGGGCTGTGTTGTGATTGGCCAGCCAAGGAGATCTTTCCCATCTGTCTTGTGATTGGCCAGGTACCTGGAAGTGACGTAATTAGTACGTCAGCTCATGGATGTATAATATGAACTGGATAGAGCTCCGCCCCCTCTGCCTTGAAGACAATTTTTGCATGGTGGCCACTGTGGGTACTGCAACAAAAAATCCCATGGAGCCCAAAAAGCAATTTTCCCATTGACCGCAATAGTAAAAGAGACACGTGTAAAAGTGACACCTCGAGACATGGACACGGGCTTTTATAAATCTTTATATTATGTATTTTTAGTTCATGGAGTTTCATGTTTGAAAAACATTCCTAAAGGCCATAAAAAGCCCAGACAAATCTTATCATCCTATCGTCACAGCTGTGTACGAGCACAGCTAAGCGCGGTCATGTGGCGCTGCTGTCAGAGAACCGTATGAATTAAATTTTTTTAAATCTTATGACGAAGCAGGTTTTAGTTGTTTATTCGTCGCTCATTAACATTTATTTTTAAACGTATTATCGATGTATTAACGAGCTGCTGTGTGGATTCATTGAGGAGAGGAGACTGACATGCTGCACTTTATCACTTTATGACATTCCCGGGGAGGCTGTTTGTCTTATCGTCACTATCGGTTCATGAAGTTAGTGTTAAATGTGATGAACACGCAAATTATAGTTGAATATCAACATGTTGAGTGAAAGAATCGGGAGTTATAAAACTATTTTAACACGTTGTTGTTGTTCCTGATAATAGTTATATAAAGGAAATCAGGCAAAAACACTATTCCTGTAACACATATAAACTAATAGCCACGGTCCTAACCCAAATAAACCACTTTTATTGATCATTTTAATCTTTAACTACGTCATTGTACTTTTCAGCTTATATATGCGCTGGGTGAGCAGCTTCATGGGAATGAACGGAAGCGAAGGGGCGGTGCTCTATCCAGTTCATATTATACATCCATGGCCAGCTCTCAGAAGTGCAGCTCCCCCTCTGGAACGGTGGATGCACTGCAACCCATGATCAAAACATTGTTTAACAAAATTTAAAGGTGCAATATGTAAGAATGTCGCCAAAAATGGTTACTACATTCAAATTCAAAATACTGAGATCTTGAAATACTAAGATTTCGTTTCTGTAACTGGCAACCCATGGACCCAGAGTCAGAAGACACTGTCGCAAGTGAAACACCAGATGTGCCAAACGGAGCAGGAGGATCAGCTGTTCAGGAGACGTCACGATTCCAGGCTTTTTCAGACCCCTTGCAGAGCCCGAGAATACAATAAAACCCAACGTTCTCAGCAGTGGCTGAACTGTTTGTTTTGAAACTTTAGGGCTTCATAAAGATAGATAGATAGATAGATAGATACTTTATTCATCTCACAGAGAAATTCACAGTTCAGCAGCTCCAGAATATGTTACAAGATAGAAACATAAGAGGCATGCAATTATATGTACAGTCTAAATATAAACTGAAACATATGTTATGAAAAATATAAAGACGTTAAAAAGAATGAGATGAACATGTACATGTGTGCGTGCGTGTATGTGTCATGTATGATGTAGATTGAAGAGTCTGATGGCATGGGGGAGGAATGATCTCCTCAGTCTTTCTGTGGAACATGTGTGCTTGCGTGTATATGTCATGTATGATGCAGATTGAAGAGTCTGATGGCATGGGGGAGGAATGATCTCCTCAGTCTATCTGTGGAGCAGGACATTGACAGCAGTCTGTCACTGAAGCTGCTCCTCTGTTTGTGTATGGTGCTGTGTAGTGGATGGTGTGGATTGTCTATGATGGACAGGAGCCTGTTGAGTGTGCGTCGCTCAGCTATGGATGTCAGACTGTCCAGTTCTGTGCCTACGACAGAGCCTGCCTTCCTTATTAGTTTGTCCAGGCGTGAAGCGTCCTTCTTCTTTAGGCTGCCCCCCCAGCACACCACTGAGTACAGGAGGGCACTCGCTACCACAGACTGGTAGAAGGTCTGTAGCAGCTTCCTGCAGACGTTGAAGGATGCCAGCCTTCTGAGGAAGTACAAACGACTCTGTCCTTTCCTGCACAGAGCATCTGTGTTGGTGGTCCAGTCCAGCCTGTCATCCAGCTGTACTCCCAGGTATTTGTAGGTGTGCACCACCTCCACACAGTCCCCCTTGATGAGAACTGGTTCTGGGTGCACCCTGGATCTCCGGAAATCTACAACCATCTCCCTGGTCTTGGTGGTGTTTAGGACCAGATGATTGTTGTCACACCGGATGAGCTCCCTGTACTCATCCTCCTTTCCGCTCTTGATACAGCCAACAATGGCTGTGTCGTCCGCAAATCTCTGCAGATGGCAGAGCTCTGAGTTGTGCTGAAAGTCAGATGTGTACAGGGTAAACAAGACAGGAGAGAGCACAGTCCCCTGTGGCGCCCCCGTGTTGCTGACCACCGTGTCAGACCTGCATTCCCCCAGTCTCACATACTGGGGTCGGCCGGTCAGGTAGTCACTTATCCAGGAAACTAGGTGTGAGCCCACTCCCATCCCAGACAGCTTGTCCCTCAGGAGCAGAGGCTGGATGGTGTTGAAGGCGCTGGAGAAATCCAAAAATGTAATTATCACAGCACCGTTGCCTCTGTCCAGGTGAGAGAGAGATCGGTGTAGCAGGAAGATGATGGCATCTTCCACTCCCACCTTTTCCCGGTAAGCAAACTGTAGGGGGTCAAGGGCGTGGCAGGTCTGTGGCCTGAGGTGATGAAGCACCAGTCTTTCCATGGTCTTCATCACGTCTGACGTCAGGGCCACAGGTCTGAAGTCGTTCATCTCTCCAGGATGGGGTTTCTTTGGGACTGGGATGATGCACGATGTCTTCCACTGCTGGGGAACCTTCCCCAGTCCCAGGCTCAGGTTGAAGATGTGCTGAAGGGGGTGACCCAGTTCCCGCGCACAGGCCTTCAGTAGTCAAGGCGACACTCCATCTGGACCTGCAGCTTTGTTAGGGCGCAGCCTCCTCAGCTCTCCATATACCTGAGCTGCTGTGATCGTTGGTGGTGTGGTGGGGGGTTGGGAGTTGTCCTCATCTGTGTTTGTGGAGGCTTGTGTGAGTTGGGGGGTGAGGTGATGGGTGAGGGCAGCTGCATTCAGATGTGTGAATGGGATGGGGTGATCAAACCTGTTAAAGAACTGGTTTAACTGGTTTGGCCTTCCCACATCGCTCTCCATGGGGGGTTTTCTCTTGGAGCTGCAGCCAGTGATTGTCTTCATGCCCTCCCACACCTCCCTCATGTTGTTTTCCTGCATCTTTTGTTCTATCTTCCTCCTGTACTGCTCCTTCGCCTCTCTGAGCTGGACTCTGAGTTCCTTCTGTATCCGCTTGAGCTCCTGGGTGTCACCATCCTTGAAGGCCCTCTTTTTCTGGTTCAGAAGACCCTTGATGTTGCTTGTAATCCAGGGCTTGTTGTTAGCAAAGCAGCGTACAGTTCTTACTGGAACAACAACGTCCATACAGAAGTTGATATACTCAGTTGTGCAGTCAACCACCGCCTCAATGTTCTCATTGTGGGATCCATGCAAAGCATCCCAGTCTGTGGTCTCAAAGCAGTCCTGTAGGGCCAGTTCAGCCTCAGGAGACCACTTTCTGAATGAGCGTGTGACTGTAGGCAGCCTCCTCACTCTTTGGATGTAGTGAGGTTTTAACAGGACCAGATTGTGATCAGCTTTCCCCAGTGCAGGCAGGGGGGTGGTTGTGTATGCATCCTTCAGGTTTGCATACATCAGATCTAAAGTCCTATTCCCCCTGGTGTTACAGTCCACGTACTGGTGGAAAGCAGTCAGTGTTTTGTCCAGAGTAACATGATTAAAGTCCCCAGAGATCAACACAAGAGCCTCTGGATGCTGTGTTTGTAGTTTAGCCACAGCGCTGTGGATGACGTCACACGCAGCCTCCGCGTCTGCCCGTGGAGGAATGTAAACAATGACCACAATGGCGTGGCTGAACTCTCTGGGCAGGTAATATGGTCTTAAACTTACCGCCAGGAGTTCAACGTCCCTGCAGCAGGTGGAGATTTTAATCCTCACATGTCCAGGATTGCACCAGCGTTTGTTTACATACAGCGCGAGTCCCCCTCCTTTGCGCTTTCCACAGGCTCTTGTGTCTCTGTCCGCTCTGACTGTGCTGAACTCCGGTAGCTCCACGTTAGCGTCTGGGATGCTGTCCGTTAGCCACGTTTCAGTTAAGCACAGTAAACTGCACTCCCTGTAGATCTTGATGTTCTTTGTCAGCGCAGCCAGTTCGTCAATCTTATTCGGTAGTGAGTTCACATTCCCCATGATCATAGAAGGTACCGGAGGCTTGAATCTCCACTTCTTAGCTAGCCGCCTAGCTTTTAGCCTAGCGCCGGCTCTGCAGCCTCGGTACGGCTTCCTCACGTCCACAGGTAAACACGGAGTCACACCGATGCGGGACTTTGCTCTCAGAGTGTGCAAAAAGTTGCTCGAATACACGAGTCTCGGCGTAGAATAGTCCGTATCCATGGGATATACTAATAATAGTTTCAGTAGAAACCAAGAAAATTACCTTCAAGGTAGAAATAAAGAAATTTAAAGTGAAACACCCGGAGCTGCTAGAAAGGCTGCCACTCGCGTCGGCGCCGGAAGCACAGACAAGGAGGTAGTGGCGCAGATACTGTACACAAGCATACAAAACAGCATTAATTGGAACTTCTGATCTATGTGAGCTTTAATTATTTGTGAGTTGCCTTTTTTCCCCAAATACATTTGTCATCTTTGGTCATAACTATGGAGAGAAATGTGTTCCTTTATTATTAAATAAAATACAATAGATTTTAAACCAAAAAAGAGCGATTGGCAATCAAAACATTTTTTTTGAGATCAAAACAGAACAGGTTGCAATTGAAAAAAAAATAAAAAATATGAGAGAACACATTTCTTCAAATTCAATCAAAACTAATGTTTGCATGTTGCACCTTCAGGCAGGTCTCGGACCGGTTGATTTGGTGCACACCAAAGTACCGAGATTAAATTCACAAGCACAGACGGGTGTTTGGCCTCATTACTGTCAGAGCTGCCCCAGCAGGATTCCACAGGCACAAAATGGCAGACTTATGTGCTAAGTGGTTTATGTAGCAATGTGGTGAAGATCAGTAAGAACACACTAATAACTCAAAAATGTCTCTCTCTATCTCTCTCTCCAGAAACCAGCAAACATCCTGGTGATGGGGGAGGGTCTCGAACGAGAAAGAGTTAAAATCGGTGAGTCAGACTGAAGATAAAAAAGATAAGTTTTAATAGTGGCGGAATTATCATCATGACAGTGGATCAATGAGTCTGTTAACTTGTTGGATTGTGTGACAGCAGCAGTGATTAACTTTGTGTCTGTGAAGTCAGATTAGTGCTGTTACATAAATCAGCTGACTGGACCGCTGCTGAAGGGTAATGCTGCAGTGCTGGAGTCTATTTTTAACATTTGTTCTCCTATTAATAGTATTCAAGGATTCAAGGTTTTAGGGATTCAAGGTTTTTTATTTGTCACATGTTGACGGTCACAAAATAACACACAGTGAAATGTTGCGAGTCGCTCTGATGCTCAACATTTACTTAAATTTAACTTAAATATGGTAACAATATTAAATATAAATAGAATGTGTAAATAAAGTGACAGGAAAAATGACAGTGGTGCTAAAGTGCAGTATAGCAGTAGTGAAAATTGTCCATAGTTATATTTATAGTTATCGGGTGAACGGCATGTCCTGGTTGAGGAGCCTTATGCTGTGGGGAAAAAAACTCCTCCTCAGTCTTTCTGTACGGGTTGTCAGGTTGCAGAACCATTTGCCTGTTTCGCAGCTTGAACAGTTTGTTGCTGGGGTGGGAAGTGTCCTTAAGGATCTTGGTGACTCTGCTCCAGCAGTGTCTGGTGAAAGTGTCCTGCAAAGAGGACAGATCTGAGCCGATGCAGCGCTCGGCTGCTTTCACCATCTGCACAGCTGGGTGTTCAGTCCTAGGTCCCTCAATTTGTTGATCAGTCTTAGCGGAATCACTGTGTTGAAAGCTGAGCTATAGTCAATAAACAGCAGTCTCACATAATTCCTACTCCTACTGTCAACATGCGTGAGGGTGGTGTGCAGAATGTGGGTGATGGCGTCCTCGGGTGGATCTGTTTGGGCGGTAAGCGGTAACTGCAGAGGGTTGATGGAGCTGGGAGTGTAGGAGCAGAAGGAGTCGTTTAAAAGCCTCTCAAACACCTTCATGACTACTCATGTAAGTGCCACAGGTCTATAGTCATTCAGGCTGGAAGGCTTGTGGCATGTTGGGCCCAGCCATGGTCATCTGTTGAGGCGTACTGGAAGTCATAAAGCCTGGTGAAAAGTTTGGGGGCGTAAAAAGGGCTGATGGTTGAGAACAAAGGAACAGACCACCCCACCAGGGGTCCAGTCTGTGAGGGACCCCCTCCCCACTAGCCAGGGCGGCAAATGACGTCCACGGCAGGCAGCCGTTCACCCATTGGTGGACACCACAGGATGCCACGCCCCCTAGGCAAAGGTAACAAAACAATGCGAACCCCCAGAGTTCGGTCTCTTCACCATAGCTCTCAGCGAGAGAGGACATATGTGTTTAAGAAGAGGAAAACATCAAAGAACTCCATTCTTGCTGGCCAAGCTGTGAAGGTTCTTTCTTTGTTCACTCCTACCCCATTTTTGGTTTTTCCCTTTTTGTTTTTCTTTTTATTCAACGAGACGCCCGCTCCCGTTCTCTGAACAAGTTACAGCCGTCTCGTCTCACACACGGCTGTAACTTGTGTAGAATAATACCTGTGAACTAAGCTAGCGGACCGTTTAGCGGAAGCGGCGCCGTCCGCCCAGCTGATTATTGTATTATTCTTCGTGCCTTTCGCTCCGTGCGCAGCGCCAGCAGCGATCGTAATAGAAGCTTAATTTGACCGGTAAGAAGACAGGCTCACGAGATTAAAACTCGCTAATCTGTGTGGTCGAATTAGGTTTCTATTACTCCTCACTTGTCTCCCCTTTTTGTACTGTGATTTGTCCTCGTGTATCGCGATCCTGTGTCCTCAACACAGCCCGCGATCACTCATTGAGAGGAAACTTCCGTGATCTGTAAGAACCACCGGATAAACTGTGTGATTACAGAAGTTTCTGATCAGACTCGTTCCTTTGTCTATTTCACTTCTTGCCGCCATTACCTTTAAATTTTCCACGTCACTGCTGACTTCATTTCCTCCTTCAACTCTCCTCTTTTACTCAGCACTTCCGCTGGTGAAAGACGGAAGAGCGGAGTAAAGAAATCAGAGCGCGAGTGCCATCTCGCCTCGCCTCACGGTAACAGCGAGTGACGCCATTTTCACGTGACGTAACTTTTGGTAACCCGGAAGTGGGAGGCGCGTCGTCGTGACAACCGTCACGTCAGAGACCCCTCCTTCTTTTACCTTTTGGCTTTGTTTGTTGCTTCCTGTTTTACTTTGGCTTTGTTTCGTTCACTTCCTGTTACCTGCTGCCAAAGTGACACGCCCCCCTTTTCACACACACACACACGCACACACACACATTCCTGGACTCAGATCCATACTCCCTTTTTACTTTATTTTACTTTCTTTCTTTTATATTGAAACGTTTTTACCAGCAGTTATTCTAGATTAAGGGATTGATGTTTGTTGCTGTTATTGATTAATTTTAATGCTTTAATAAATGTTGAACCTTTACTTTAAAGTACCGTTTCTGTCTTTTGTGCTTGCTTGTTTGTAACAAAGGGTAATTGAAAGAAGCCAGTGTACGATCTCACACCTTCTTTGTTATTTATTAAAAAATATTAATATACTTATTATTAATTAGTTATAACTGATAGTCAAGAGACACTTGAAGGTTGTAAAGTGACAGTTTCTCTGTCATTCTCCTCACGCTAAGAGAAGTGGTGCCCCGTTTTTAAGAAATTAATAACAAAATGAATTATTAAAAATAATTAATCATTTGTGTTAATATTTTACCACCAATTACTAAGTTGAATCACAACAGGCACAATGGTGGATTTTTTGACGCATGCAGGGACCATGGAACGAGCTAGAGACTCATTAAAGATGTCAGTGAAGACACCAGTCAGCTGATCTGCGCAGCTTTTCAGGACACGCCCCGAAAACCAGTCAGGGCCAGCTGATTTCCTGATGGTCACCCATTTCAGAGCCCTGCGTACCTCCTGTGCCATCACGGACACCGTTGTCGTTTCAATGACGTCATCTGCATGCGCCGGCGAGTTGTCGTCCATTCTGTCCTTGAACTGGGCATAGAAAGTGTTCAATTCATCGGCGAACGCAGAATCTGCATTTAGAATGACTGTGTTCTTCCCTCTTTAGTCTGTTATGGTGCGCAGTCCTTGCCATAGGCGACGGGAGTCTCCGAGGTGGAAGTGAGACTCTACCTGCTTCCGGTAACGGCATTTAGCGTCCTTCACAGCTAGACGAACTCCATAGGATTTCTCCTTATACAGGCTCATGTCGCCAATCTGGATGCTCTCTCTGAATGCCGCTGTTCGGGCGTTTACCGCTTCCCGGACGGATCGATCGACCCATGGCTTCTGGTTCGGGAATGTCCTGATGGTGACGGTGGGGATGATCTGGTCCGCTAGCACGCTAATGAAGCTGTTGGCTACATCCGTAAACTCACGACATCATCTGAGCTGTGCCGGAGCATTTCCCAGTCTACGTTAGTGAGCATGCGTCCTGCAGCTCGGCCTCTGATTGGACAGACCAGCGCTTCACTTCATGTGGGAGTGAAGCGCACGGACTTTCTCGTGCCACCCTTTGTTTATATTCCGGGATCAGAGAGATGAAGCTCTTTCCGAGTCCCAGCTGCAGGACTGGCTTGTATCCCTGCTTAAACTGGGTGTAGCAGTGATCCAGAGTATTGTTCCCTCTCGTAGGGCAGGTTACATGCTGGTGGAAGTTCGGCATAACCTGCCTGAGCTTTGCCTTATCAAAGTCTCCCATGAAAACAAAGGCAGCATCTGGGTGGTTGTGTTGATGTTCCCTAATCATGTCATGCAGTGCAGCTGAAGCGATCCCTGTGCTCGCCGCGTGACCGATGAAAACTCACGGGGGAGTTAGAATGGCCGACACATGATGTAGAGGTGTTCCAGATGGGGAGAGCAGGAGCGGCAATCGACATGCGCGCACCTCGACAAAAAAATTAAAAGTAAAAAAAGTTGAAGTGTCACAAACACGTAAATTTCACAACCACGTCTCCAAGCGTGTGTGTGCGTGCAGTGCGAATGAGGTTGCGCTTAAGTTTAGGACGGGGTGGGGGACATAAAAGCGCTACACAAATGAAGACAGTAATGCAGCAGCAAAAAAAAAAAAAAAAAAGTCGACAAAAAATTTGACACGTGGACCTCGACAATCGACTCTAAAAATTTGTGAAATTCCCTTCCCTAGTGGATATATTCCTGGACATGAAGCAGACTCCACCACCTTTGGATTTACCGCTGTCCGCAGTTCTGTCTGCTCGGTGCACAGAGAAGGAGTCTGAGGGCCTCACAGCGTGGTCAGGGACTGCAGGGGTCAGCCATGTTTCAGAGAAACAAAGAAGGTTGCAGTCTCTGATGTCACGCTGGAACTTAACTCTGGCCATGAGGTCGTCCACTTAGCTCTCCAGCAACTGGACATTGGCAAGTAAGATGCTGGGGAGTGGTGGTCCATGTGGTCTCTCCTTCAGTCTGAGCCGTAGTCCAGCACGTTTCCCACTGCACTTTTTTGAAAGTGCCACGATGAATCAGCTGGGGAACTCTCCAAAAAAGGATGAAGAACAACTGTGTGTTTAAGATGAGCCATCACTGCAAAACTAGAGTGTCTATCGAAGACAAAAGAGAAAAAAAAGCACAAGAAGACTATTGTGCTGTAGCTAATGTTCCTAAAGAAAACTCAGACTAAGTGGCGTCTCTCTCTCTTTCTCTCTCTCGATGTTTGTCAGACATTTGGGCAATTGGCTGCATCTTTGCGGAGCTGCAAACATCTGAGCCCATCTTTCACTGTCGCCAAGAAGACATCAAGACAAGTAACCCCTTCCATCACGACCAGCTGGACAGGATATTCAGTGTTATGGGTTTCCCTGCAGGTTTGCACAAAACACACACAACTACAGCACATCTGCAAACACAATCAATCAATCAATCTTTATTTGTATAGCCCGCAGCTTACAAAACATCGTTTGTCTCACGGGACTTCACAGGGTTGGTAACATCCTCTGTCGAAGGTACCAGGGTAAGGAAAAACTACCAGGGAAAAAACCCTTATAACAGGGAAAAAAGGTAAAAAACCTTAGGGAGAACCACAGGTGAGGGATCCATCTACTGCACGTCTGTCCGTGCAGTAGATGTTACCCAAAACATACAATACATAATAACAAAGAATAAAAAGTGAAAAGTCTTTAAATGCACGGATCCATCTGGATCACTGGGTTTGTCACAGCCTGTAGTGAAGGCTGTTGTGGTCAGAGATTTGGGGATAACGGAGTCCTCGTTCCTGTCCTGACCTCATGTCGTTCACTCATGTCAGCAGAACTGTAAGAGATTAAAAATCAGTTAGAGATGCGCTACATGTGGATTTATGTGCTATAGCTCATGGGGGGACATCTGGTAAGTGGTGAAGGTTGAGAAATCAAGGACGGGGTAGAGAAAGTGCGCCTCGTGCAAAGTCTGTGTGCTCATTCTAAGTGCATGATGGGAAATTCCCCCAGCAGTCTAAGCCTATGGCGGCATAAGATAGACTATTCTAATCAGGACATACCTGATCTTGTCATGGTGTCGCAGGAAACGGGACCCAAAAAATATAACTCAGACAGCCAGGTAAAAGTCAAAACAAAAGGGATTTATTCCCACACCAGAGGTGTTAAACAAAAATGAGATAAACAGGCTTACAAAAGGAAACAAAAGACGCCAAGAAAAAAGTCTGGGTTGAGCAGGTCTTAGCACTGCAAAAACAAAACCAAAAAAACAAAAGTGAGGCACTTGCTTGAAAAAACTTGATCAAACAAAACTACACAGAAGACTAGAGAACAATTCCTATAGGGAGCAAACAAAGTGACGCTTTCTCTCTCTCTGCACAAACAACGATCTGACACAGTCTGGGGTAACAGGTGCACTTAAATAGTGGTAGCTAAATTAACAATAAGGTGCAGCTGTGCAGGTGGATCAGAGCTGCTGCTGCTGCCACTCCCACACCCTCAGTCACAGTACACCCCCCTCAACGGCAACTCCAGGCGTCCTACCAGGCTTCTCTGGGTGCAGGCGGTGGAACTCCCTGACCAACTGTTGATCCAGAATGGCCGACTGAGGGACCCAGGAGCGCTCCTCCGGACCGTATCCCTCCCAGTCTACCAGATACTGGAGGCCCCTCCCCCTACGTCGAACGTCCAGAAGGCTCCGTACGGTGTAGGCTAGAAGCTCGTCGATGACCCGGGCGGGCGGTGTGGGGCGTGGCCAGAGGGCAAAGAGGACTGCTGGCAACCGGTTTAAGCTGGGACACATGGAATGATGGATGGATTCTAAGGGAATTGGGAAGTTTTAATTGAACAACAGATGGGTTGATGGTTTCCAGGATGGGAAAAGGGCCCAGAAATCGGGGGGATAGCTTCCTAGACGTGGCCTTAAGAGTAATGTTTTTTGAGGATAACCAAACTGACTGTCCTGGTTGGTAGGCAGGTGCTGGGATGCGGCGCTTATCAGCCAACCTTTTATTGCCCTCTGCTGTCCTCAGCAGAGGGCAATAAAAGTCTCCCTCCAAACCTTTCGGCAACGTCGCAGGTGGTGTTGAACCGACGGAACCGCCAGCTCGATCTCTTGGGATGGAAACAGTGGTGGTTGCAGAACTGGTCAGGGAGTTGTGGGCGTACTCCACCCAGGGCAGGTGAGAGCTCCAGGATGATGGGTTGGTCTCAATCATACATCTGAGGGCCGCCTCCAAGTCCTGATTACCCTCTCCGACTGGCCATTGGTCTGGGGATGGAACACTGAGGGGAGACTGACTGAGGGGGCCTCGGTCAGAGACAACGTCAGAAGGGATACCATGCAGCCTGAAAACCTGAGAGACCATTATCTCTGCCGTCTCCTGGGCCGTAGGGAGTTTCGGCAGAGCTATAAAATGCACGGCTTTAGAAAAGCGGTCCACTACCGTTAGGACCACTGTGTTACCATTAGCAGGAGGTAAGCCGGTAACGAAGTCTAGCGCAATGTGAGACCACGGTCGATTAGGGACTGGTAAGGGAGGCAACAACCAGGCCGGAGGACGATTGGACGTTTTACCCCGGTGTTGGGCCTAGCCATTGTCGTCTGTTGAGGCCTACTGGGAAGTCATAAAGCCTGGTGAAAAGTTTGGGGTCATAAAAGGCCTCATGGTTGAGAACAAAGAAAGAGAGGCCATCCCCCCCAAGGCGTTCAGCTGTGATGTACTCATTCCCCACAAACCAGTGCGGCAGATGACGTCAACAACAGGCTGCTACTGACCCATTGGTGGACATCACGGGATGCCCCGCCCCCGAGGCAAAGGTATCAAAACTGAGCACCGACATCGCGATTGTAATAGAAGTCCCCATTCGACTGGTAAGACTGCAGATTGACTGGCTAAACTCCAGCTAAATCTGTGTGGTCGAATCAGGCTCCTATTCATCTCACGGGTCTCCCCTTTTGTACTGTGATTTGTTCCTGTGTATCGCGATCCTGTGTCCTCAGCACAGCCCGCGATCACTCCTTGAGAGGAGACTTCCGTGATCTGTAAGAAACACAGTTTAAGTCGTTAACCACAGGATAGGTGTGATCCACAGAATCTTCTGATCAGACACATGATCCTTTTCTACCTCACTCCCCCTTTTAAATTCTTATCGTCACCGCCGACTCCATTTTTCTCACAACTCTCCTCACTGCCTCAGCGCCCCTGCCGGCGAAGTGCGGAAGAGCTGAGTGATAAATCTGAGCATGAGCGCCATCTGGCATTACCTCTATTGTTACGTGACGAATCGGCCATTTTGTTAACCCGGAAGTGGGAGGAACGCCACCGTGACTATCGTCACCTCAGAGACCCCTCCTTCCTGTTTACTTTGGCTTTGTTTTGTTGCTTCCTGTTTTACTTTGGCTTTGTTTTGTTCACTTCCTGTTACCTGCTGCCAAAGTGACATGCCCCCTTTTTACACACACACACACACACACACACACACACACACACACACACACACACACACACACACACACACACACACATTCCTGCACTCAGATCCATACCCCTTTTTATTTTTATTTTACCTGTCTTTCTTTTTATATTGAAACGTTTTTACCAGTGGTTATTTTAGACTAAGGGATTGATGTTTATTGTTGTTATTGATTAAATTTAATGCTTTAATAAATGTTAAACCTTTACTTTAAAAGTACTGTTTCTGTCTTAAATTTTTAAAGGTCACATAGAGTGGTCCTGTTGCACATAATGTTAGTTATGGAGATCTACTTACATATATTAACTTGTTTTTATGGTCAAAAACCTCCTAGTTTCTGTAAACGAGCCGATAGAAATCCTCTTTTCTGACGGTGTTTTTCTGCTGCGAGATTTCAGAGTGAACGTTCACCCCCAGAAGACAGAGTTGTGATTGGCCAGTACTATCCAGCACATCCGTTCTCAGAAGCGCAGCGCCCCCTCTGGAACGGTGGATGCACTGCTCCTCATTATCAAAACATTGTTTTAACAGTGTTTAAAAATAGCTTCGTCACGACTCCCCGCCGCAGTCCCTTTTATGACTTTAAACCGGAGTCAGACCCAGAGTCAGAAGACACTGTTGCTCGTGAAACACCTCCACAACGGACGTTATTCTTCTTCTGCGGTTCAATGTACGCAACCGGATGTGCCCGGACAACCGATCGGTTGTTCAGGAGAACCGCTGCTTACGTTACTATTACAGGATTTTCAGTGATCTCGTTGAGCCCCGAAATTACAATAAAACACAACGTCCTCAGCAGTGGCTGAACTGTTTGTTTCGAACTGTCAGGACTTCATAAACAAGGTAATGACGCAGATACACACCAAAAAAACAACGTTAATAGGAACTTCCGGTCTAGTTCCGCTTTAAGAAATTAATAACAAAATTAATTATTAAAAATAATTAATCATTTGTATTAATATTTTCCCACCAATTACTTAAGTTGAATCACAACAGTACGAAAGTGTGAACTCAAAACGACTGAAAAAAAAGACCACCTGGCCTGACGGGGGTTGAGACGTTTAGCGGCTTGTATGTATGAAAGGTTCTTGTGATCAGTCCCAACTAAAAATGGATATTCAGCCCCCTCTAACCAGTGCCGCCACTCCTCTAACGCCAATTTCACTGCAAGCAACTCACGATCGCCTACATCATAGTTGCTTTCGGGGGATGTTAAACGGCGCGAAAAGAAGGCACAGGGATGCAGTTTGTTGTCAGGACTAGACTGCTGGGAAAAACCGCACCTACTCCCGAGTCAGAGGCGTCTACCTCCACAACAAACTGCTTGGACGGGTCAGGCTGAATAAGAATCGGTGCCGTACAGAACAGATGTTTGAGCCTCTGAAAGGCTTGGTCTACTTCAGAGGACCAAACGAACGGAACCGAGGGTGATGTCAGTCTTGTCAGGGGAACGGCTACCCGGCTAAAATCCTTGATGAACCGTCTGTAAAAGTTAGCAAAGCCTAAGAAACGCTGTAGCTGCTTGCGGGTTGTAGGCTGAGGCCACTCTGCTACTGCCTTGACCTTGTCCGGATCTGTTTGGACTTGCCTGTTGCTAACAACAAAACCCAAAAAACTGACTGTCTGAGAATGAAACTCGCATTTCTCGGCCTTCACGAAGAGTTTATTCTCTAGGTGACGTTGGAGAACTGAACGGACATGAGAGACATGTTCCTCAATGTTTTAGAAAAAATTAGAATGTCGTTAAGGTAAACAAATACAAACTGGTGAATGAAGTCCCTAAGAACGTTGTTTATTAATGACTGAAAAATGGCCGGAGCATTGGTTCGCCCGAACGGCATAACTAGGTATTCAAAATGACCAATGGGTGTGTTAAAGGCCGTCTTCCATTCATCTCCCTTCTTTATTCGAACCAAGTGATAAGCATTACGCAGGTCAAGCTTGGAAAACACGGTGGCGCCCTGAAGTTGCTCGAAGGCCGAATTCATTAACGGTAATTAATCCCCGGAAGTCTATACAGGGACGCAGGGTCTTATCCTTTTTACCCACAAAAAAGAACTCAGCCCCTAGAGGTGAGGACAAGGGACAGATTATGCCAGCAGCCAGAGAGTCTTTAATGTAATCGTTCATCGCTTCTTGTTCAGGACGTGAAAGGTAAAAGAGACGACTCGTGGGTAAGGGAGCACCAGGTAATAAATCAATGGCACAATCATAGGGACAGTGAGGTGGGAGTGATAGTGCCCGATCCTTGCTATATACTTCAGCTAGATTATGGTAAATGTTGGGAACACAAGACAAATCAGGAGGCTTATACTGGGTGTCAGGAGCTAACTCTGTGCTACCGGGAGGGGTAGGAGCAGACTGGAGGCAGGAAGAATGACATGCATTACTCCAACTAATTATTCTCTTAGAGACAATCAATTTGTGGATTATGTAATCTCAGCCACGGGTAGCCTAATAGCAAAGGGGTCTGGGGGGCTGACGGAAGAAGAGGCTGCCAGGCACGCCGATCGCGATTTTCCTGGCGACTGTCCCGGCGCTGTGCGTCAAGCCGGATGGCTAGGGAAAGAGATTTAAGGTCAGTAGGTGCATCTCTAAGCGCCAGTTCTCTTCTGATTGTCACAGATAATCCATGTAAAAATGTGGGAGTTGGTTCCACAGAAGAGGAGCCTGGTAGCTAAATGTTCTACCACCGATTCTACTTCTATTTATTTTAGAAATAACCAGTAGACCTGAGTTCAGGGAGCGCAGCGGTCTATTGGGTTGATATAAAGTGATAAAGTCACAAATATAAGGCGGCGCCTGATTATTCAGGGCCTTGTATGTAAGTAGAAGTTTTTTAAAATCTATTCTACTTTTCACTGGGAGCCAGTGTAGGGAAGCCAAGACGGGAATTATATGATCACGTCGTCTAGTTCCAGTCAGTATACGTGCTGCTGCATTCTGGACAAGTTGAAGACTTCTCAGGGACTTACTAGGACATCCTGACAGTAAGGAGTTACAGTAATCCAGAGTCTTGTCGCGATATAATATTTCTAATTGTCTTAATGTTGCGAAGGTGGTAGAAGGCTGTTCTACATATTTGCTTAATGTGTTCATCCAGTGATAAATCCTGGTCAAACAGGACTCCTAGGTTCCTTACTGTAGTGCAAGGGACTGGAGTATTACTGCCTAGGTTTAGAGCTCCACTTAAAAGTGCTGCTCTTATATCTTTTGGCCCAAGGACCATGACCTCAGTTTTTTCTTTGTTAAGCATCAGAAAGTTCCGAGTCATCCACGTCTTTATGTCTATGAGACAATCCTGGAGTTTAATTGATGGGTTTGGGTCGTCCGGTCGGACAGATACATAGAGCTGGGTGTCGTCTGCATAACAATGGAAATTTATGTTATGTTTCCTGATAATGTTGCCTAATTGTAGCATGTACAGTGTAAAAAGAATAAGGCCGAGCATTGAACCCTGAGGAACTCCGTAGTTAACCTTAGTGAATATGGAGGATTCCTTGTTTACACTAACAAACTGAAATCTGTCCGATAAATAGGACTTGAGCCAGACAAGTGCCGTTCCTTTTCCCAACATCTTGTTCTAGTCTATATAGCAGGATCTCATGATCTATAGTATCAAATGCTGCACTGAGATCCAGCAGGACCAGTATAGAAGCCAGTCCTTTTTCAGAGGCCATAAGAATATCATCTTTACTCTAAGTAGTGCAGTCTCTGTGCTATGATGGGTTGTAAACCCAGATTGGAACTTTTCAAATACATTATTGCTACACAGGTGATCGCACAACTGGGTGTCTACAGCTTTTTCTAAAATCATTGAAATAAAAGGGAGGTTTGAGATCGGTCTATGGTTAGTCAGAATGCTTGTGTTGAGAGACGGCTTTTTAAGTAATGGCTGCCATCTTAAAGGCCTTTGGGACGCAGCCGCTCAGTAAAGACATATTTATTAGATCTAGTAAGATATTATCAACTTCAGTACACCCTGTTAGGTCCAATATGCAACGGCAAACAAAGGTATTTCGGTACGTTTCGGCCCATCAAAATGTATTAACCCATTGATGCTGGAAAGCTTTGCCGCATTTCTACCAGCGTGGGAGCGCGGATACATCAATTTTCAGCGCTATCGATAGGATTCAGTTCTATTTTTTCCATTGCCGCTGCTGAACCTCGTAAATTTCAACGAAGCAGATCGCACAAGACAGGAAGCCCGACACAGAATCAAAGTAAAACACGTCCACCCCCTTTCAAAATAAAACACCATAAGTAGGTCATATAGCCTGTCACAACTTCACATCAACATTACGTCGTGACCAGTGCTACCAGGACAACAGTCAATTAATCAGAGTGTCTCGAGAGTCATAATGTACGACGAGAGACTGATTGTTGAAGTGGAGAAACATAAAATCATTTATGACACCAGATCAACAGTTCTTCCACGTTGGAGAATGGAAAGAAGCTGTGTTGTTGTTGTTTCCTTTATACACACAGTCTATCGCTGGATGTCACGAACTCGCGTCCGTTCAAGATTATCGCACGATCTTCCGTGAATACCGCTGGCTCCCAAGGCACCGCGCCGCTGCCGTAACGCGCCCGGTGGGGATTGACGCTGGGCAGAGGACGAAGCAGAACCGCGCCGCTGCCGTTCCGCGGCCGTCCCGCCTCCAGTGGAAATCCGGGTTCCTCTTTTCTTCGCGCAAACATGGAGGACTTTGACAGCGAAGAGATTTCTGAAGGCAGTGATTTTGAGGAGTTTCTCGGCTTCGATGACATCATTGCTGATAACTTTGAACTCGCTGAACCAATTGACCGGGATTTATGGTTAAGACATAATTTTGTTTGAAGATCACGAGGTCGGCGATAGTGAGGGGTTTGAAGGTTTTGAAAGTGACGAAGACAGAGAATTACCACAGTAATCGAGTGTTTTCAACCGCACATCAGGGGTGAAAGTGAATTTACCTGCAGATGCCACACCGTTGTAAGTGCATCATGCAATCTGAGAATATCAAGATTGTTGTACTGTATTATAACATAAACCTAAACTGTGTGTGTGTCAGAGATGGGAGTAAGTCACACATATGCAAGTCTGAAGCAAGTCTCAAGTCTTAACCTTCAAGTCTCAAGCAAGTCCCAAGTCATTTTTGTGAGGGTCGAGTCAAGTCAAGTCATAGCTTAGGTCAAGCAAGTCACAAGTCAAGTCATGGAAATATAATAAGCTGGAAGACAACCGTCTTAAAACTTTAAGAGACTGCAGCCTAAGCTTTATGTAGCCCTCCTTTGCACAAAAGGTCTAACAAATAGAGTAAGGGTGTTACGATTTCACCGCACCTTCTCCTCAATTTTATTATTAGTGTTTTGGTTTTGTCGCTGCTGCTCTCCTTTCCCCACTCTGACTCTGCAGGGGGCGTGGCTGACACAGTTTTCTCCATGACGTCGGTGATCAACTTCACCTGCGCGGCTCCGCCTCAGCTGCTCCGGATGAGCAATCAGCGGGGCTTAAAGGCGGAGTCATTTCTCCTCACCGGCGTCAGATCGTTCTCTATCGTACACTGGTAACGTCATGCTCTAACTTTGGTCGCTATACTTACCTGTTCGAGATACTCACCCGCCTGTCTTCGCTCCAGGTCGTCACGTCTCCTGCTGTTCCACGAACTCCTTGGTTGTTCCTGTTTCCCTACGCTCCTGGGATCTTCACTGCCACGTTCTGTGAGTTCGTTCCACACGGGAACACTGCCACCCTGCCGAGCCACCCCCGCAGTAGCTGCAAGGACAATATTTCCTCCTGTCTCTTTACTATCCCCTACTGCTTCCTTCGTTTTCGGGAAGTCGCTTTTGTTTTCATTTTTGTAAATAAATACACTTGTTTTGAAATAGTACTTACCGTCTCCGTCTGCTTCCGGGTCCACGCTAAAACCAATCCTAACATAACGATCTGACCAACATGGACCCGGCGGACATTGACGCCTTCAAACAGGCTATTTCCGCCCAGGGCGCACTCATCGGGCGCCATAGTCAAATGCTCGCTGAAATTACTCACTCCCTCCGTGAACTAGCAGCTAACTCCGCTAGATCGGCTAATCCTCCCATAGCCACAGCCGCTTCCGCTAACCCGGAACGGAACACCGCTTCTAGTAGCGGTAGGTTAGCCACTTCCGCTAGTTCGCCACGAGAGCCGTTCGTCCCCATTCCTGAGCCTTCTCCGGGGAATTAGGGAAGTGTGCTAGTTTTTTGTTCCAGTGTTCATTGGTATTCAGTTTACAACCACTCACATACCCCAGTGACAATGCTAAAATCGCGTTTGTGGTAAACTGTTTGTCTGGACGAGCCGCTCAGTTGGCAACAGCGACGCTTTCAAATGCCGCCCCCACATCTGTTAGTTACGCTTCGTTCACATCCAACCTACGTAAGGTTTCCGATCATTCACCTCAGGAGTCCGACATTTCCACCAAACTTATAAACACCGAACAGGGTAATTCTTCGGTCGCCGATTTCCCTATTCTGTTTCGCATTCATGCAGCAGAGAGTAATTGTAACGATTCGGCGCTCCGAGCCATGTTTATTAGGAACCTGAGGCGGGAGATTCGAGATGAGCTAGCTACGCGGAACGATTCTTTCGATCTCGATTCACTTATCGCGCTATGCATTCAGCTTGACAACCGCATACAGGAAAGGAATCGGGAGAGAACGGCGAACGTTCGTCGCACAGCTAGTCACTTTCAGTCACCCTCACACAGGCCACTGTCTTCGGTTCACACTCCTCTTCTTCCTTCTCCTCTTCCTACTTCATCTGGTTCGCCTGAACCGATGCAGCTGGGGCGGACTCGGCCTAAGAACTGCGGAGCGGACGGTGAGGATGAAGAACGGGGCGTGCCTGTACTGTGGCGAACTGGGCCACCAACGATCCAACTGTCCAGTTCGCCCAAAAGACTGAGCCCGCCAACACACGCAGGAGTGTTGGCGGGCGGTGCCATATCCTGTCCTGTCCACAAGCGAGTGGTCCTCCCTGGTCAGCTTCGTTGGGCGCAGCGATCGATTCCTCTCTCCTGTCTGGTCGATTCGGGGGCGGACGATTGTTTCCTGGACCTGCAGACGGCGAACCAAGCTGGGATCCCCACAGTTCCCCTCAAGGAGCCGAAGGAGATCCACGACTTGGATGGCAGAATCCTGGCCACCGTGACTCACCGTACCTTACCCATCACCCTGGTGCTGTCTGGGAATCACCACAAACTGCTACAACTCTTCCTGATCCCGTCGTCTTCTTCTCCAGTCGTACTGGGTCTTCCTTGGTTGGCTCTACATAACCCTCGTTTCGACTGGTCGTCGGGGAAACTTTCCGGTTGGAGCGTGCACTCCCGCTGTCTCCGTTCCGCCTTGCCCGCACCCTCGGCCGACCCGGTTCCTGTACCCAAGCCTCCTGACCTATCAACGATTCCTCCAGTCTACCACGACCTCGGGGAGGTGTTTTCTAAGGACCTGGCTCTCTCCCTTCCTCCCCACCGGCCGTATGACTGTGGGATCGACCTTCTTCCTGGGGCCTCCTTACCTTCTCGGCGTATGTACAACCTTTCACAGACTGAACGTTCCTGCATGGAGGAATACATTAACCAGTCGTTGGCCGCCGGACTCATTCGTCCCTCGTCGTCTCCAGTCGGTGCAGGGTTTTTTTTTTGTTCAAAAGAAAGACGGTACACTGAGACCCTGCATCGACTACCGGGGGCTCAACGAGATCACAGTACATAATAAATACGCTCTTCCACTCATGGATGCTGCGTTCAGCCCGCTCTGCAAGGCCACGATGTTTTCAAAGCTCGACCTACGCAACGCTTACCATTTGGTTCGTATCAGAGAGGGGGACGAATGGAAGACTGCATTCAACACCCCCGTTGGGCATTTTGAATACCTGGTCATGCCGAAACGCTCCAGCAGTCTTTCAGCACCTGATGAACGATGTCTTACGCGACATGCTGGACAAATTCCTGTTCGTTTATCTGGACGACATACTAATTTTTTCTGAGTCCGAGGAGGAACACGTCCAGCATGTCCGTATGGTGCTGCAAAGACTGCTGGAGAACAAACTCTACGCCAAAGCCGAAAAGTGCACGTTCCATGCCTCATCTGTCCCATTCCTTGGGTTCATCGTGGACCAAGGAAAACTGTCACCGGATCCAGCTAAGATCAGCGCGGTGAGAGACTGGCCCACTCCCTCCACTCGTAAGCAGTTGAACGGTTCCTTGGATTTGCAAATTTCTACAGACGATTCATAAGGGATTATAGCAAAGTGGCGGGTCCCCTCACTCGACTTACCTCTCCTCAGCAACCCTTCACCTGGTCCAACGACGCCGACACCGCCTTCAAGAGATTAAAGGTACTTTTTACATCCGCACCTATTCTCTCCCACCCTAACCCCTCCCTACAGTTCATCGTGGAGGTCGACGCCTCCGACACAGGAGTGGGAGCGGTGCTATCCCAACGCTCAGCGACCGACCAGAAGCTACACCCCTGCGCCTTTTTTAGCCGACGCCTGTCTCCGGCGGAGGTTAATTAAGACGTGGGGAACAGGGAACTGCTGGCGGTGATTCTGGCATTACAGGAGTGGAGACATTGGTTGGAAGGTGCGTCTTTTCCTTTTATCATCTGGACTGATCACAAGAACTTGTCATATTTACGGGACGCTAAACGTCTAAATTCTAGACAGGCACGTTGGGCCCTTTTCCTGGGCCGCTTTGATTTCACACTCGCCTTCCCACCAGGATCCCGTAATGTTAAACCTGACGCCTTATCTAGGCAATTTTCACCTGACCCACCTTCTCCTTCTCCTGAGCCAATTGTGTCTCCAACCTGCATCGTGGGGGCTGCTACCTGGCCGGTGGAGGAGGCGGTTCGTCGGGCCCAAGAGGAGGAACCGGACCCTGGGAACGGTCCACCTAATCGGCTCTTTGTGCCCGGCGCGGCACGGTCGGAGGTTCTGCAGTGGGCTCTCGGATCCAAGCTCACTTGTCACCCTGGCAACAACCGCACTCTCCGATTCCTCCGCCAACGGTTTTGGTGGCCCTCCATGCCAGAGGACACGTCGGAGTTCATCCGAGCCTGTCCCGTCTGCGCTAGGGGTAAGACCTCCAACCGCCCTCCAGCCGGTCTCCTGAAACCACTCTCCATCCCTCGCCGTCCCTGGTCCCACATAGCGGTTGACTTCGTGACCGGTCTTCCGCCGTCTCGCCTCAACACCACGGTCCTGACGGTGGTTGACCGGTTCTCGAAGTCAGTTCACTACATCCCGCTACCCAAGCTGCCGACTACCACCGAGACTGGGGATCTCCTGGTCGACCACGTCTTCCGGCTCCACGGGTTCCCCCAGGACATCGTCTCTGACAGGGGTCCGCAGTTCTCATCCCAGGTGTGGAAGGCGTTCTGCTCGGCGTTGGGGGCGTCCGTCAGCCTCACATCCGGCTACCACCCCCAGTCTAACGGCCAGACGGAGAGGGCGAACCAAAGCATGGAGAGTGCCCTCCGCTGCGTTGCTGCACGTCACCCTGCCTCCTGGAGCTCCATGCTTTCCTGGGTGGAGTATGCGCACAACTTCCTGGTCTCCGCTTCAACGGGCATCTCTCCATTCATGGCGACTCTGGGATACCAACCACCTCTCTTCGACTTCCAGGAGGAAGAGGTCGCCGTCCCATCTGAACTTGAACAAATAATACTTCGATGTCCACTACTCCTTCAAAGAGGCCTCACTCTCTCATGTGAGGCATTCTGCAAAAGAGGCAAAATGTGTTTGCATGCGTGTGTATGTGAGGGAATGAGGGAGAGAGAGAGAGTGTGTGAGAGAGAGAGAGCTTGTGTGTGTGTGGGAGAGAGGGAGTGAGTGAGTGAGTGTGTGTGTGTGTGTGTGTTAATGTGTTGTTGCCGTAACGCGCTAATTCGAGCTGAATTTCGAGCTAGCGGAGAAGCGCACACCGCTCGCCACCCGCTAAAAACGTAACTTTTAAGCCGACTACTCTTTGGCCGGCTCGCACAACATGTCTGTTGTTTTGTTTCCGTTTTTTTGGTTGAAATGGCTGATGTAATTTGCCGTGGTGCTGGATGTGTCGGATATTTTTGCGCTGCACACCTTGCACACGGTCAATCTTTTCTTTCGTTGAGTTAATAGTCTTTGAATCCAAATTTTATAATTTTGGGAACACTGGCTGTGTCAGCAGTAGCAGAACTGGTAGAACCTTTCATCTTTCAAATCCCAGCCGCTCTACTGTTAGATGGGCAGGCGCATCACGTAGTAGAGAGATTACCGGTTGCCAGGTTTGCCCACATGCAACAGGACACATCCATGTCATGGATTGCAAGTCCAAGTCAATTAAAGTATTTTCTCACTGTTGATCAAGCAAGTCACAAGTCCTCAATCTGGGGACTTAAGTCTGACTCGAGTCAAGTCACTAGACTCGAGTCCCCCATCTCTGGTGTGTGTGTGTGTGTGTGTGTGTGCGTGTGTGTGTGTGCGCGTGCGTGCGTGTGTGTGTGTGTGTGTGTGTGCGTGCGTGTTATGTGTTAAAGAGAGGGAGTGCACTTGCTCATTTGCAGATGAAGTCCATGCGCCGTTCCTTCTTCACAAAGTTGTTGATGACAGAGTTATAAAAGTCTCCTGACTTGTCCTTCAGTTTACAGAGTCTACAGAGTCTACAGTTGCTCTGTCCTTTTTCTTATACCACTCTTTTTGAAAAGTACGTATCATTTTCTGTCTCTTCCTTTGGAGAAGGTCCGGTAGCTCAGGCGTGGGTCTCCCTCTGATAAAAACTGCCGTTTTTCATCAAATGCCAGCCTTAAGAAATGTTTAAGCCTCTCTTGTAGAGCCATCATTACACATCCTGCTAAATTGCTGCTCGTAAAACAGTGAGAGGATAAGTATGACATAGTCTGCATACGTGTACACCTAAGGTACATTGGAATACTTAAAGTATATAGGTGCAAATGAGCACATATTTACACAATCATGAATAAACTCAAAAAATAATAGTAATAATAATAAATAAATAATTATATATATGTATATATATACACAATAAGTCAATAATAATTAAAAAAATTATAATAATAATAATAAAAAATAACAACAATAATAATAAAAAATACAATTAAAAAACAGCCACAATGCGAATCAATTCAGTACACCAGTTCACCAGTTCAAACAAATCAGTTCGCCACTCCCTACATCGTTCCGTATCCCTTCTTGTTTTTTGTGAAATAGCTTATCTTTTCCAGTGCCAGATAGGAAGTCCGTCCGTTCAACCATTCAGAAACGCCACAGATAGTAGTTTTTATCATTAGTTACCATAAAATTAACAGCGTAAATATTTAGGATACTTAGGATCAGAAGGCATCACCCTGCCAATAATTCGACCAATAATGTTCAGTACTTCTCTCCTGAAGCGTGTGACCTGTGGACAGCTCCACATACAATGAAACAGTGACCCCTTCTGATGGCTACATTTAATACACGTGTCAGGAATGTTGGGGTTAAAATGGTGTAGTTTGACAGGAGTAATGTACTGTCTACTCAGCCATTTATAATGTAACACTATAGAATGTGTGTTAACAGATTGTGTTTTCACCAAAGAGCAGGCTTCAGACCATTCTTCCCCTGATACTTTTTCATCTAAATCCATATTCCAGGCCCTTAAAATATTATTTGAAGACTCATTAGATCCACCAACAAACTGATTATAAAGCACAGACACCTGTCCCCTAGTTCTTAGATATTTTAAAGCGATGTCTTCTAAAATAGACAAGGGAGGGAGGGCTAGGCTATTACACTGTTTGGATAGAACATAATCTCTGATTATTTGAAGATATTTGAAAAAAAGTTTTTTTTAGAAATGCCACATTTGAATTTAAGATCTTCAAATGATATACATTCCTTTCCATTATACAGATCAGATATTTTAGTTAGACCTTTGGAGGACCAAAGTTTAAAGCTGCCTTTTTGTTGTACCCCAGTAAGCATTGGCATTATGCCAAATCATTATTGTATTTTTAAGAGGGTTTTTGGTATTATTAAGAAGCTTTTTTTAATCTGCTGAATATACAATTCGTAATGGCATAATGATATTCTGGGATTCCATTTCAACCCAGGCTGGGGGGTGGTCCTCGACAAAATAAAACATACCAGCCCTAATTTGCGCTGCCCAGAAGTACCATAGGAAGTTCGGAAATTGCAGGACTGCAATTTGGACTGCTGGAAAGCTTAGAAATCACACTTTCGGAATCTGTAAATAACTCCAAATGTCCCGAAGTAGACTTGTGAACGCTTTTACCATGGCTGGACACATATGGCAAATACAACAAGGAAAGTCTAAGTCTAGGCTGTTTGTTATTCCAGATGAAATTTGTGAATGTTTTGTTAAGCAATTTTATTTTTATTTTTTTAACCTGTCCTGCCCAGTACCTGGGACATGTAGTATGGTTGACTACGTGCCCTGTGTTGTTAAGCAGATTTGCTGTGCGCAGGGCAAGTATCTGATACTTGGCCTGCAGTGTTTTTTTTCTTATTTATTTGTTTTATGATCGTGGTAACCAGACCGGACAGGGGGACGGGGGGTGGACAGACGAGGGAAGGGAAAAAGGTGGAGAGTTTGGGGGGGGGAGAGGAAGGCAGACAGAACATACTTCACGGAACATAAACAACACTAAACAATTAAGGTAATACAAAACAGACAGAACATACTTCACAAAATATAAACAACACTAAACAATTATGGTAATACAAAACATACAGAACATACTTCACAGAACAGAGCATAAACAACACTAAACAATTAAGGTACTACAAAATAGACAAAACATGCTTCACAAGACAGAACATAAACAACATTAAACTATTAAATTAATACTGAACATACTTCACAGAACATAATAACATTTGATTGACATTCTTTTGTATAACAGGTATGGTTTCTAGTAATCGTTAATCGTTAACGACCATATCAAGAGAGGGTATCCAGGTTCACAACAGCTATATCAGTTCAGTTTCATCTTATAGTTTAGTGGGGTGTGTGAGTGTGTGTGAGAAAGCATGAGAGTGCACGTGTGTAAATGTGCAGGTGTTGTCATTAGCTGTGGTTGGAATCTGAGTGGGGGACGAGTCATTGTCCGACCAACCCCCAGCAGCGAGCCAGTAAGGGCCCCGATGCTTGGGACACCCAGCAATCGTGCAGGGCAGTGGACGTCAACTTGCTCCCTCACCCACCAGACCCTGTTATCTATGATGCGATAAAATTAGGGGGAGAGCGGCAGATCGTCAGGGTCTGTGGAAAGTGGCCCCACCATGTGGTGGTTCCAACTCCCATCAGCCCCGCCATACCTCCCCCCAGTGCCCTAAATGTATGTGGGGAGGTGTATGCATCCTGGAGGGGTATTGAGGTGGGCAAGAGCAACCCTCCCACAGGGTGCCAGCTTCCTGACTGGCAGAGCCATGTGCCCCGCCCCCGTCCAGGTCCCTTCCCAAGGAGGGGGGGTCGGTCCAGGCCAGGGACATACCACAGCGTCCCACGGGCATCACCAGAGCGGAGGGGAAGAACCACCCCCACCCGACCAGGGGGTGGGCCACCGATGGGCACAGCCCCCCCAGATGAGGCGGGGCCCCCACCCAGACAACCACGATGCCGCCCACGACGGCGCTCCCCAGCCCCCCGACCCCACCCATCGCCCAGGGGCAGCCCAGTCCAGGCCCACGCCGTCCCCGCCCCCGAGGACCCCCAAAGCAAGTCGGTCACCCGTACGCCCCCCACCACGCCCCTCCCAGGGACAGAGGACGCACAAGCCCGCCCCAAGGTGCATCGGGGGTACCGCAGCGCACACCGTCCCGCCCCCTCCCGCCAGGGGCCAACCCCATCCCACGGGACCCCGCGGGCCACAGCGTGCAGTGACCCAGAGCCCCTCACCCCCACCCACAGCGCGAAGATAGCCCGGCCCAAGCCCACAGCCCACCACCCCCCAGCCCCCAAGGGCCCCCCGCAACTCCGGCCACCGACTCACAGCATAGCAGACCGACAGCCAAGGCACTGTCACCCACCTGCTCTAAGACATATAGTCAACTATTGGGGCCCAGGTTAAGTTAAAGTCAACCAATTGGTTTTTTATAGAGGCAAACCTTCTCTCCATGAGATCTGATGTTAGATTTCTGAATTGGTCTAAGCTTAAATGTTTCTTATTTATCCAATTCAGGAGGATAGTTTTCTTGGCGATGCTTAGGCTAGTGATTAGTATGTGTGATTTATTCATGTCTATATGTATCTGATTTAAATCCCCCAATATGCATACTGCTGGGGAAGGTGGTATTGTGCAACCAAAACATGCTGAGAGGTCCTAACATACCATACACCAGAAGTTATACACAGGTGTGCATAGCCATATAACATGCATGTAGCTATCTACTGTGTTCTCGTTGAGGTATTTGATTGTGAGAGCCCCATTCTGAACATCCTTTGTCCTGTGTAGTGTATTCTGTGTAGTATTTTGTATTGTATTAGTTAAAGCACTGTTTTTTGTTTTTTTATCATTTTGTATGTATTAGAGGATAGTTGTAGCCAGAAATTTTCGTCTGGGCTGATAGATAGGTCTGCCTCCCATTTATTGGTTGGTAGAGAAATTGTGCTATCGTTTTCTGTTAATAGTGTATATATTTTAGACATAATTTTGTTTGATCATTGGAGGTAATTCTAAGTCTAATTTACTAGTTTTAAACCTCGCCTGAATTACAGATTTAATTTGTATATATTCAAAAGACGTGTTGCTGTTGATGCCATATTGTTCCACTAAATTCTGAAATGGTAAGAATTTGTTATCTTGGATAATTTGTTCTAGGTGTCTTATTCCTTTTTCTTGCCATGATTTTAGTTTTAATGTTGTTTTATTACGCAGGATGTCTGGATTATTCCAGATTGGGGTAAATTTACATGGGACATGTGAGGACACAGTGAGTTTAATAAATTCCCACCAGGCTGACAGGGAAGTATTTATATTTATGCTTTTAAAGCACTGGTGGTGCTTGATGGTTGTGCCTATAAATGGTAGATCGGAGATTTTAATTTCTTTGCAGAGTGTTTCTTCTATGTCAAGCCACAGGCTGTCCAGTGGGTTGGGGTTAATCCATTTTTGGACATACTGAAGCTTATTTGCTAGAAAGTAATTGTGGAAGTTTGGAATTTCCAGACCCCCATAGGCGTTGGCTTTTTGGAGGGTTTTTAAGCTAATGCGTGCTGGTTCTTTTTCCAGAGGAATTTAGTTGTGGCAGAGTCTAGTGATTTAAACCAGCTTGGTGAAGGTTGGGTGGGGATCATTGAGAAGAGGTAATTGATTTTTGGTAAAATCTTCATTTTTATAGTGGCAACTCTCCCCATAGGTGATATAGGTAGAGAATTCCATTGTAGGAGGTCATCCTCTATTGATTTAAGTAGTGGAGTATAGTTTAATTGTGTTAGATCTGGCAGCCTGGAGGAAAAATGTACACCCAGATATCTGATGTTTCCTGACTTCAGAGGACTGGATGGTTATGGTTTGAAGCTATAATTGATAGGTAGAATAATTGATTTTGTCCAGTTTATTGAGTAATCTGATATGGCTGAAAATGTGAAATGGTTGAATAATATATATTATAATAAGTGAATATAATATATATATATTATATAATATATAATAATATATTATTATAATGATATATATATAATAAGTGAAATGGTTTCGGAGAGAGAGCTTTGTGAGTTTTGAAGGAAACGTTATACATCATCAGCATAGAGGCTTATTTTGTGATGTATTTTTATTGTTTGAATACCTTTTATGTTTTTGTTTACATGAATTGCTGCGAGTGGTTCAATAAAAATGGCAAACAGTGACGGAGAGAGTGGGCAACCTTGTCTGGTGCCCCTCTGGAGGGTGAAACTTGGAGAAGTTTGATCATTTGTCCGGACAGAGAAACTGGGTGAACTGTACAGAATTTTGATCCAGGAGATAAAGTTTTCTCTGAATCCAAATGTTTGCATTGTTACAAGAAGGAATTCCCAGTTTACTTTGTCAAAGGCTTTTTCTGCATCTAGTGAGACCACTGTTGCTTGAAGTTTATTGATTGTGCAGTAGTCTATAATATTTACTTGTCTGTGTGTATTAGTAGTTGAATGTCTATCCTTAATGAATCCTGTCTGATCTGGGTGAATTATGAAGGGGGTGATTTTTTCTCCTTGCTAGGGCTTTGCAGATGATTTTAAGATCTGCATTTATGAGTGAGATTGGACAATAGCTGGATGGGAGTGAGGGCTCTTTCTCTGGTTTGAGGTGGAGACAGATATTTTATAGTGTTGGTGCTAGTGTAGGCCAAAAATGTTTTGTAGAATTCCACTGGGAATCCATCTGGTCTTGGGGCTTTCCTGTTTGGCATATGATGTTGGGCTTCATTCAATTCAGCTATTGTGATGACTTAACCTGTTCATTATTAAGTTTTGGTAGCTCTATGGAGTTTAAAAAATGTTTTTATACAAATCTCTAAAAATTGTATTTATTTCTTCCGGTGGGTTAATTTACCGTCATGGGTTAATTTACCGTCTTAGTCTTTAATGGAATGAATAGTAGTTTTTCTTTATTTAGTTTAAGTTGGTTTGCTAGGTATCTACTGGATTTATTGCTATGTTCAAAATTTTCCAAGTGTAATCTCTCCAGTTGGAACTGTGTTTTTCTTTCTGTTATTTTGTTTAATTCAAGTTTTAATTTTCTTATATTGTTCAGAAGGTCATCTTTGGATGTAGTGTAAGCAGTCTCTAGTGCTTTTATGTTATGTTCTAGTTCTGATTCCTGTAATTGTGTCCAGCCATGGCAAAAGCGTTCACAAGTCTACTTCGGGACATTTGGAGTTATTTACAGATTCCGAAAGTGTGATTTCTAAGCTTTCCAACAATGTCAAACACATGTCCATCTGATAATTTTTGAAGAAGATGTGGCCATTTGAATGTAGGCACTCCTCAAACTGCTTTAGGGAGAAATTCAGCCTGAAAGATTTAGACCAACTTGAGGAGTCAGGCCAATAGCTGCTCATTTGCATCACATTTACATGGTCACAACCCCCCACCCAGTCTAGCTGTAAGTGACATCTGATGTCTGTTAGCCCACAGGACAGTAACAGTGTAGCAGCTTGACAAAAAAGAGGAATGAATGTAGTTCATGTCAATGTAGTGTTATTTGCTGAAGTTGAAGTACTTCAGTGGACTGATAAGAATCATAATTTACTTTATTGATCCCCAGAGGGAAATTCTTCAGTTACAAAAAGCACTTGAATAAAAATCAGAAACAAGAAAGGTTAAAGATAGATACATACTTCAAATATCAAATAAAATATATCTAAGTATGTGAAGGAATATTTTCCAGACCATGGACTATATTATCATCTTCAATACCAGTTCCTCCCCCACAATGTGGCTGTACCCACTCTGTCCATCACAGTTGATATGCGGGCTAAATGGTGACATCACAAGCGCACCCTCTTCTGCTTCCTCTTCTGTGCTGTAACCTTTGGTGCTGGTCATGTGAAGTCTTTTGCCTCATCAGAACAGAAAGGCCGGATTTTTTCAAAAAGATACGTCTGCCTGTCCATGGTCAGTCCAGGTGGGGCCAGGACAGGAAGACTGTCAACAGGGGGCAGAACTCCTGGGTTGCACAGTAGCTGAAACTGGATAGGCTCTGCATCACTGAGTTTGAGCAAGCACTACACCTGGTCTGTTGGCATCAAAGCTGTGACAGAATAGAAGCACACAACAGGATATTTAAAACATGGCTCACTGTTCACATGAAACACTATTATGTCCATTCATGATTTTTTTTATTTATAAAATGCAGAAGTTTGAATATAAATACCTAAAGTGCTGATAACTCTTGATCTGTGGGAGCTTTCGAGACTCAGACGTGTCTGCCAGTCGATGGTCTTTACTATCACTCTGCCATCTGCCGTTCCAACAAGCTGCGGAATATTGAGGCGACTTTCAGGAGAGCTGTGTTCCACTACCTGTTGACAGCAAGAACCACAATGAAAATTTACTTTTCCCAAAAAATCACATTTTACACATTACATATTGCAGTCTAATAAAATGAACTAACCTGAGAGATGTCTGCCAAAGCATTGACTCTGGTCCTCATGAATGCTTGCTTGATTAGTCCAAAGCCACAGTCGGGGGCAATGAAACACTATAAAAACAGTACCTCCTCTGACAAATATTATGTTTATGTTCATTCTAATGGCTCATAGTGTTACTGGTCATTATAAGCAGTTGGCTATTGTATAGAAATCCATTTTTACACATACCAAGAGCCTTAGCCGACCTCATGTATAGACGCCACACTGAGGCCTTGGACACATGGGTTGGCAGCAGCTTCACATGCCAATCCTTATGCCCAGGATGTCGTCCAGGCAGCATGATGGCATTGTCCTCCGCATAGTTTTTTATAAATTCCACAGCTCTGTCAATCTGTTCACGGCTGATGAACCTGCGAGGCCGTGGTTGTAAGCTCTTCTTCCTTAACCGTGGTGTTGCCCCATTCTCATCAAAGTGTTTGATTATGTCAGTCAGAGTGCCTTTGCCAATTCTGGAAAAAAAATAAAAAATACTTATTTCAGATCATGGTTCATGTTAACAGGCACTTAATCACTGAATCAGTATAGATTGACCAGTAGTATTGCTTGAATTATGTGTGAATGCCACACCTTTAAGTGCATGAATCGCACATGTAATTAACACGTTCATCACACATTGTGTTAATCACATGTCTGTTAATCACGTGCATGCAAAGTGGGGCATTCACACATCATTCAATGCAATGTTAGGTTTCGAACACGGGAGTTTCGTCTCAAAGCATATGAATTATCAAACTGAACCTGCGGGTGTACAATATCTCAAAGAGGGTCGTGACATGCTCCCCTTATAATACGGTCATCTGAACGAACACACGTTTCAAAGTGCGTATTATTTTCAACATGCCAATAGTGAGCTAGCCAATCGCAAGTATAGCTAATAACCGTTATGGCAACATAACGTTCTGAAACGCACCAGAAGTGCATTATCCACACGCTATTCTTGCACAGCAGAGGTCATATGCTCCCGTACATATCGATCAGATGATCCTAGCTTACAGGGATTAAAACTAACTTTTTTCACCACCGTCCCGAATCGTCCTGAATCGTCCCGAAAATCTTTTTTTACATTTTGAGTTGTTACTTACTGATAATATAATAAAAACACAATACATTATGTTGATAATAAATAATTGATTTATTTCCAGACTAGATTTGTTGTGTTGTAGATGACAACCAACACACTCAAGCCCACATTATACTTCTCCGACTGCGTAATGCTTTATCCGTCTGCGTCACCACGTAGACCACTCGAGCCACTCGACGGATAGGCACTGCAATTTTCCGCCCGATCAGTAGGGGTCGCTGCGCAAGGTTCTTGTGCTTTTGGCTACAGTGAGCAATGGCGTCCGAGGGAGAAAGACTGTTGTTGTTGAAACGGTGGCCGTATGTCACTTTTCTGTGTCCCGGAACGCAGTTTTAAGATAATTTGAGGCGAGAAATTGGCCATTTAGAGTCTAAACATGTGCTGTGTGTGTTATGACGTATTTATAGTTCGGCAGCGACGAAGACGGCGGTGTTCAGCTCCGCCCTCTGTGGACGCTCGGTGCTCACTGTGAGCCGGCACAGAGCAGCTTTGCTCGGCCTGTCCTGAGGACCAATCGCAGCTCTTGCCGTCTCCGTTGTCCCTTGACGGAGTGACGGACACTTAAAAAATATTCCGTGCAGCCGGAGACGAAGCGGAGACTCTACAACAGGTTCTGCGTCGACGCAGAGGACTCTGCGTAGCCTACGCAGAGCACTTTACGCAGGAGTATAAATTGGGCTTCAGTCACAGAACTGTGGTCTACCGGACCTAATGCCACTACTCCACCATTTAGTGACTGCATTTAGTGGGTTGTAGTCGTCATGAGAAGGGCCATGCATTGAGATTTGCATGAGGCTGTTTAGGGCTGTCAAAATTACTCAAAAATGACTTTTGAAAAAACACAAATATTCGAATATCTGTATTTGCGCATGATATCAATGACGCGCGCATCTGGTGTGCGCTGCATCCGCTTTATCTGGGGGCTTTAAATCAGTCAGACTGTCAGGTGATGACAGCATGACGTCAATAACAGGACAAACTAATACAACCAGACATAACTACTTGTAGATGTAGTTTATTTAAGTTTAAACATATTTCACAACATGCTCGCTCGCTCTCTCTCTACGCATACTGGTTTGGAGACTTTCCAGCGTTTAACAGGTGTTGTTCCACAGTGTACTCGCTCTGTTTCAACCGCCGAATTATCGGTGTACCCCTAAATATAACATCTTTATTGACAAGAACGATGTAACCGTAATAATGACGCACTTGAAAATGTGACTTGGGTTTCAATTGGCACCTGGACATGCGTGCGCTGCGTTGATTACATGGGGGCGAATGCGCTCTTGTTCCCCGGTATAGAAAAAGCCGTGATCTATAAAAAAATCTATTTCAAATAAATAAACAAGCAACGCTAAGCCTGGCGGGGCTTCATTCAGTGATTGAAACAAACATGTCAACATTAATGAAATGTTTACATGCAGTGCGGGCGCGCAAAGCAGACAGCCGCGCTGCGGCTCCAGCGGCGCACAGTGAGAGAGGAGCAGTTTCTGCGTCTCACTGAACAACACAAACATGAGCCATAGCCATTTACCTTTTCACATAAGTATTTCTCACTGACCGCGAACCCGTTCTGGTTCACAGAAAGTATTGAAAACTTAAACAGAAAAATGTAGTCAGTCAAAATTCTCTTTCGTCCCGAGAGAGAATATTGATCGTCCCGATGACAATTAATGATGTCCCCGGGACGACGGGACGGTGTTAATTTTAATCCCTGCTAGCTTATAATACGAAGTTTCGATGTGCGCATCATTCTCATTGTAATAATACAGTACCAAGCTAGCGAGCTAAGCAAGCTAGCAAAACTAATAACAATGTAGCCAAACGGCGTTATGATACGCACAGTGGATTATTAAAAGACAGCGTCCCTATGTGCGTCTGTATGTGACTTTGAATGAACACTAACATAACAGATTAACAACGTTAATGAAAACTCACCCCATAAGAAACTGAAAGGTATTCCGGCAGACTTCAGTGCCTCCGATCAGATAAGAGGTCCGGGGGTGCTTCCTTTGAGTCGCAGGCTTCTTGGTGGATGTCGTCGTCTCAGAAGTAAGCACTGTACGTCTGTTCGCCTCCAAATGTCCAATTACTCGCATGTCCTGCCACTCTCTTTCGGCCGCCAGAGAATCCATTCGTATGTTGTATATAAGCTCAGGAGAAAGTTTACGGCTACAGGACTGTGTCCTGCACAGAGAATTCTCCTTTCTTCTCACTGCATGAAAAGTGGGATTTTCGGCAGTTATCGTCCCTGAGAATTGCCGTGAAACTCCCAGTCAACTGGGTGTTTCAGTCAGTTGCCGATAACTGCCAGGAATTGCCGTAAACTTGCAGTCTAGGTGAGAAAGTCACCCCCCCCCCAGATCCTTGGAGCGGGTAAGGTTTTCATATGTAAATGACCATGTTGTGATCTGTTCAAATGCAAATCAGGAGTGTGTGTCTCCATGAAAAAGATACTGTCTCAGGAGCCATTGAGTTTTGCTCAATAGTTTCTCTGTAGAAGGAATTTCAGTTTACATTTTGAAGAGGAATTATTTCTTTCAACAATTGGAGTATTATTTAATTGTATTATGTGGTAAAAAACTGGATTATACCACCACACCTTTAAACTTAGTCATGCCATGCATCAACATTGTGTGTAGATTCCCAGCTGTTCATGGTAACTTTACTATGAATGATGAGAAAACATAAGACAATAACTTTAATAAAAATCTATAAAGGTGCCTGACAGTTTAAAACAGTTTACATGTTTTATATTGTATAACAATATCTATATAAACTGCCCCCAAAAAGAAGAGAAGGTTCTACATATGATTTTTTTTTAATTTTTTACACTTCAGCGGTTTCAGAGAAAGGGCCACAAGACTTGAACTGAATTGTTCTAAATTTCAGCCAGCGTGCAGAGTGGTATGACTACTGTCACCTTTTCTCTAGTACAGCTTAACTGCACAGAGGATGTGTTTACAACACATCTTCCAGCAATGTGTTCTACAGGGAGAAACCATTCTGGGTGTGATGTGTCTGTTCCCTGCAAACTCCAAACTTCTACTGGCTGTCATTAAAATGTCTGTGTGGATGGAGATGAAGCCAAGAAACTTTAGCAAGGACATGTTTGAATGCAGTGGTTTTGGACATGACATTAACAACTAAAAACTGCTTTATGACAGCTGGTCTTGGTTCAGATAGCGGGTCAAATGGTCTGTCATAGGGGTGGTAATGCACTTAGGGGGCGGTAGTGCACCTATAGATGGATATAAGCGGTAGAAGAAGAAACAGCAGCGTGTCTGTCTCATGGATGTAAATATGAACCGTCGTTGGAGCTTCTGAGTTTATCGATTGAGAACATGTTTCATAACAAATCCGCGAGTATTTGCTCTGTATTTGGTTGTAATAACCAGCACCAGACACTCCACATTCTCCCTGTCGACGAGGACAGAAAAGCGGAGTGGATATCTTTTATTTTTGATGGGAATGCCGCTGCTACATTCCCAAAACACTCACATGTGTGTGCTAACCGCTTCACAGAGAAGTGTTATTCATACTTCGGGTAGTAACATGCTGGACTTAGCACACAACTTCATCTAAACGAAGGAACAGTGTCGACATTACGTGGTGGATTACCTGCAGCTCAAGTTGTAAGTATTTCCAACAATGAAACTGTCTTTGTGTATACCGTAAATCCTCTAATATAGGCATGGGCCTTTATTTTACTCGAGCGCATCGCGGCCCAGGCCTTTATTGGAAGGAGGCCAGAATTAGAGGCAGGCCTCTAATTCTATTTTAGCAAAACGGACTACTAGTAGAATGATTTGAACCTATAAAATACTAGGTTCATTTATTGAAAAAGTACAGTTACCATAACATATGGTATGCATACAGAACACCAACAACAAATACCGGTAATTCAGGCTAAATTAACAAAAACGTAGCAAACATACCGGTAGTGCATTGTAAACATTTGCACAAACAGTGCAAACCATAAAAATCCTCCTAATCAGTTTCATCCTCCTCTTCATCTCTCCCTGTAATCTCCTCATCACTCGCGCCAGCCTCTACAACAAGTTCATAATTGTACAGTTCCTCTTCGTCTTCCTCATGTTCCGCTGCGCGGCTGTTCGCTTCCTCGCGCAGGCGGGCATCAGTCAGGGCGTGTCGTCCAGCAGCGCAGGGCTGTAAAGAACGATACATTCATTTAGTCTGGCCGTTATTGCAAGTCACAGTGGACAGGCTCACTCACGATACAATTCATCTAATGGTAGCTAGAGCGAGAGAGCGCACGCGAGAGAGACTGATAGTGATAAATGTGGGTTCTAATTTCAACATACCTGTCCCTCTCGAAAGCACAGTATGAGGTCGTCCTCACTCCCGTCGGGTTTCACAGACTGCCCACACACTTTGAAGGACTTTATGATCAGGTCTTTGTCCAGCTTGTCCCACGCAGTGAGAACCCAGTCCACAAGCAGACGGCGGGATGGTGCTTTTAGGTTCCCTCCACTTGTGTAATGCTTGTCCGCGTCCCCAGCCATCCACTCATCATAAGAAGCATGTAAGCTCGCTTTGATGGGCTGGTTCTGTCACGATCTCACCTGCACCTTCCTCTCAATTTTATTATTATTGTTGTATTGTTGTGGCTGCTGCTCTCCTCCCCACTCTGACTCTGCAGGAGGCGTGACTGATTACTGCCAGACACCGGTGATCGTCTACACCTGCGCGGCTCTGCCTCACCTGCTCCGGATGAGCAATCAGCGGAGCTTAAAGGCGGAGTCATTTCTCCTCACCGGTGTCAGATTGTTCTCGTACTTTCATGGGTAAAGTCATGCCATTGCTCGCTCGCTATACTTACCTTGAAAAGATACTCACCACTCCGTCTCCACTCAAGGTCGTCACGTCTCCTGCTGGTCGTCTTCTCCTGGCTTCTCTGGTTACCTTCTCCTCTGGAATCTACAAGCCACGTCGTGAGTTAAGACCTCCTCAAGCTGGACTCTCCCTGCTCCCTGAGTCAGCTCCCCTCGCAGCCGCTGCAAAGACTTTGTTCTTTTCCACTCTTGCACTATCCACTATCACTTCCCCGTTTGGGAAGTCGTTTTTTGTTATCCCCCTTTTTGTAATAAAAGTATTGTTTGAAAGAACCTGTCGTTATCGTCTGCTTTCGGGTCCACGCCACCAACCATAACATAACGATCTGACCAAAATGGACCCGGCGGACTTTAACGCTTTAAAACAGGCCATTTCCGCTCAAGGCGTTTTAATCGGGCGCCATAGTCAGGCCCTCTCGGAGATCACTCAATCCCTCCGAGAGCTAACTGCTAACGCCGCTAGGTCGGCTAATTCCCCGGTAGCTGCTTCCGCTTCTGCTATTCCCGAACAGGCTACTACTGCTAACCTTTTTTTTTTTTTTTTTTTTAACCTGTCCTGTCCAGTACCTTGGGCATGCACTATGGTTGACTGCATGTCTGTTGGTGTTGAACAGATTTTGCTGTTTGCAGGGCGAGTGATTACAGCGCTGTAATGCCCGTCCTGCTATTTATGTTTTTATTTATTAGGTTGTGTGGGAGGACCGGGCCAGACAGGGGGGGTGGGGGTGAGGGTGGGTAGACAGACAAGGGAGGTGTGAGAGAGATGGGGAGAAAGAGGGAGAGATAAGAGAGGGGGAGGGAGGGAGGGAGGGAGGGAGGGAGGGAAAGAGAGACACTAGATAGAAATTAGTAGCATAACACACTAAGGCAGTAATGACAACATTACAACATTAATAACACTGATATGCATTTGTATTACAGTACCATTAGAATTTGTTAACAACCACATATAGATAAGGTGATCTTGTTTATAACGGTTGTATCAGTTTATATTGGTTCTATCATGAACCAGAGTTTGTCTGTGTGTGTATCTGTATGTCTGTGTATTCGCGCATCCATATATATGTATGTGCGGAGGTTGTCACTTGGTGTGGTCGGGAATCGGTGGTGAAACCGTGTCGCCGCCCCCCAGCCCCCCCGGAAGGAGACCGGCGGTAACCCAGGCACACGGGGCGTCCACCAGCCCCCCGGGCCCGGAGATACCCGCCGCCGCCCGACCCAGGGCCAGCCGCGAGTCCACCCCGCACAGGACCAGGGCAGGGCGCCGCAGAGCCGGCGCCCCCCACGCGCAGAGCACGCCCCGAGGGGGCAGGAGACGACGGCACCACGAGCACAGACCAGCCCACCTCACGCCGAGGCAGGTCCTGAGGCCCCAGGTCCCCACACCCGGGACCCACCTAGGCCCCCAGGGCAGCCCAGCCCATCACCAGGGACAGTAGAGCCTCCCCCAGAACGCCCCCCCAGGAGGCAGGCCGGAGCCCGCCACAGCTATCCCCGACGCCTACCCCGGAGCCAACCACACGACTTCCCCCCCAGAGGGGAGCCGGCAGAGGCTCATGTAGGGATCCCAGCCGGGGGCCCTCACGCAGGTATGGGTCAGAGGCCGTAAGACCTGTCACAGCGGACCACACGCCCACCCGGCACAGGGACCCACCGTCCACCCAGGGCAGGGCACCCAAAGTCAGCCCCCGCCGAGCGACCAGCCCGCCGCCCACCATCACCCTTCCCAGGAGTCATGGAGAGCCACGGCCAGGTCCCCCGGGGCTCCCCCCGACAGACCGACAGCCGACCCAACTACCCGCCGCAGCCGCCAGCGCCCCGGAGCTCCACAACCGCGCCCCAGCCCAAACCACTGACCCCAGCCCAGCTGGGAGGCGGGCGGGACACAGGTACCCGGGAGGTCCCCCCCACCCATCCCCCACCCATCCCCCACCCCCCCCCCCCCACCAGGATGTGGTGTGGTGTGTATGTATGTGTGCTGTGGGATGTGTGTATGGGGGATGTTGGTATCTAGTATGCATTAAAAATGTGGGGGGGAGGATGCGGTGACAACACCCCGCTGCTTGCTGACAGCGGGGTAGTCGATATGCCCCACCCCACCCCCAGGCCCTAGTGTCTAATATGCCATAAAATATTGGGGGAGAGCGGAGACCCCTGGAGGGGAAGATGGGGGATAGGCCCACTACTTGGTGGGCCCGCCCCCCAACCCCCCCAATGGTCTTCCTGTATCTCCCCCAATACCCTAGTTGTGTGTGTGAGACTGATATACCAGATCTGGTGGGGGAGCACGGAGGGCAGGCAAGGTTGGCCACCCGGGCCGGCTGCTAGCTTCCTGACTAGCAGACCGTGTATCCCCGCCCACCCAGCCCCCCAGCCCAGCAGAGGCCAGTACGCTCAGACCGGGGCGACACCGCAGCTCTCCACAGGCACCACCGGTGCGGCAGGGCCAGGTCCGACCCCGCTCCCCCGGGGGGGGAAGCCAACAGTGAGCGCCGCACCCCGGATGCCAGCAGGACCCGTAGCCAGGTCAGCACGGCATCCGCCATGACAGTCCAGGCCCCCGCCCCACCCACCGCTCGGAGACAGCCCAGGCCGGGCCAGGCCCCCCCCCCCAGTCCCCGGGACCCCCATGCCAGGAAGCCCACCCGCCTCTACCACCTTACCCGCCCAGGGGAAAAGAGACGCGTCGGTCCACCCCAGGGCAACGCCGGGGCGCCGCAGCGAGCGCCCCCCCCACCTCACTTGGGAGCGACTCTAGCGGGGCCCCCCCCGCCACCTGCAGGGGCCAAGCCCACCCATAGGGGCCCAGCGAGCCCCAGCATACGGAGGCCTAGGGCCCCCCCCACCCACGACGCAGGACAGTCCAGCCCACACTGCTGCGGGCTGCGGGCTGTTTTCTTGGCGATGCTTAGGCTAGTAATTAGCATGCGTTCTTTTCCTGTTTCTATATTTATTTGACTTAAATCTCCCAGTATACACAGTGCAGGAGAAGGTGGTATAGTGTGGTCTAGGCATGCTGATAGGTCCTCACATATCTTATACCAGAATGTATGTACAGGTGTGCACATCCATATAGCATGCATGTAATTATCGTCTTTGTCTTCATTACAGTTTAAGCAGGTGTTTGATTGTGAATACCCCATTCTGAACATTCTTTGTCCTGTGTAGTGTATTCTGTGTAGAACTTTGTATTGTATGAGTTGTAAGTCTGGGGTTTTAATAATTTTGAACATGTTAGCTGATATTTGTCTCCAAAAAGTTTCGTCTGGGCTGATGCCTAGGTCTGTTTCCCATTTTTCAGTTGGTAAGGAGATTATTGTGTCATTTTCTGTCAGTAGAGCATACGTTTTTGATAATCTTCTGGGAGATGTGAGATTTAGAAATTGATTTATTATTGGAGGTAGTTCTAGTTCCCATTTACTAGTTCTAAACCTTGTTCTAATTACAGATTTAATTTGCAGGTACTCGAGAAACTTACTACTGTGGAGGTTATATTGCTCCATCAGGTTCTGGAACGGGATGAATGTATTATGTTCGAGTATTTGTTCCTGGTGCCTCTCTGGAGCTTGAAGCTTGGAGATGTTTGAGCGTTTGTCCTGACCGAGGCACTGGGTGAACTATAAAGAATTTTGATCCAGGAGACAAAGTTTTGTTTGAATCTGAATTTATCCATTGTCGCAAGAAGGAATTTCCAGTTTACTCTATCAAATGCTTTTTCTGCGTCTAGTGACATAATTGCTGATTTAAGTTTATTGATTGTGCAATAGTCTACTATATTGATTAACCTGCGCGTATTATTTGTTGAGTGTCTGCCCTTGATAAATCCTGTCTGGTCTGGGTGAATTATGAAGGGGGTGATTTTTTCCAGTCTCCTCGCTAAGGCTTTGCAGATGATTTTAAGATCTGCATTTATGAGTGAGATTGGTCGGTAGCTGGATGGGAGTGAGGGGTCTTTATCTGGTTTGAGGTGGAGGCAGATATGTGCTGTGTTTATGTGTGGGGGGAGAGTGCCACTTTCCTTAATTTCCATTACCATTTTATGAAATATGGGTGCCAGTATGGGCCAAAATGTTTTGTAGAATTCCGCTGGGAATCCGTCTGGTCCTGGGGCTTTCCTGTTTGGCATGTGGTGGAGGGCATCATAGAGTTCTACCATTGAAATGGGAGATTCTATGGTGCTGATCTGTTCATTGTTAAGTGTTGGCAGATTTATAGAGTTTAGAAATGTGTCTATCTCTGTACTAGATGAGGTATTATTGGAAGAATATAAGTTTTTGTAGAAATCTCTGAAGACGTTATTTATTTCCTCCGGTGTGTGGGTTAAGTTCCCGTCAGGACCTTTTATGGAATGGATAGTTGTTTTTTCCTTATTTATTTTAAGTTGGTTAGCTAAAAACCTACTGGATTTGTTACTATGTTCGAAGTTACTACTGCTAACCTTAACCAGTTAGCTGTCCCTACTAGCATGCCACGGGAGCCGTTCGTCCCGATTCCCGAGCGTTTCTCGGGTGAAATAGGGCGGTGTTCGAGCTTCCTGTTCCAATGCTCTCTAGTCTTCAACTTACAACCACGCATGTACCCGGATGATCACGCTAAAATCGCATTCGTTGTTAATCTGTTGTCTGGACGAGCCGCTCTGTGGGCCACGGCGTCTCTCGCCAATGCAGCACCCGGCTCCGTTAGCTACGCATCTTTCACCAATAATTTATGTCAGGTCTTCGACCATTCGCCCCAAGAATCAGATATCTCCACGAAACTAATTAATACCGAACAGGGCCGTTCATCAGTGGCTGACTTCTCCATTCAGTTTCGTATCCACGCGGCACAAAGTACCTGGAATGATTCGGCGCTACGTGCGATGTTCACACGCAATCTAAGGAGGGAGATACGGGATGAGTTAGCAACGCGAAATAACGCCCACGATCTCGATTCCCTGATTGAGCTTTGTATTCTCTTAGATAACCGCATTCAGGAACAAGACCGCGAAAGAGCAGCTCATGCCCGTCACCCCACTAACCACTCACGCCCCGCTAATCCGGTTCCTTCTCTTCACCCTTCTCTTCCTACGTCTTCTGGTTCACCTGAACCTATGCAGCTGGGGCGCACTCGACTCACGCAGGAGTGTTTCCTGTGCCTCCCAGAAGCGTGTGATCCTCCCTGGGCAACTCCGGTGGGACCAGCAGTCCCTTCCACTTTCCTGTCTGGTGGACTCCGGCGCCGACGACTCCTTCATCGACCAAGAGACTGCACTCCAGGCCGGGATACCGACGACACCACTCGAGGCACCCAAAGAGATCCACGACCTCGACGGCAGAATCCTGGCCACAGTTACCCACCGAACCCAACCCATTGCCTTGGTGTTATCGGGAAATCACCACGAACTGATCCAACTCTTCCTGATTCCGTCTTCATCGTCTCCGGTCGTGCTGGGCCTGCCTTGGTTGTCGCTCCACAACCCGCGGTTCGACTGGTCGTCTGGGCAGCTATCCAGTTGGAGTGTCCCGTGCCATTCTCCCTGTCTCCGTTCCGCCCTGCCGGCTCCGTCGATGGTTCCTGTCCCGAGTCCCCAGCAGCCGGATCTCTCCTCAGTTCCTGCCACCTACCACGACCTCGGAGAGGTCTTCTCTAAAGACTTGGCTCTCTCCCTTCCTCCTCATCGTCCCTATGATTGTGGCATCGACCTCCTTCCGGGGGCTACACTACAATCTCGACGTCTCTACAATCTTTCCCAGACCGAACGTACCTGCATGGAGGATTACATTAACCAGTCTCTGGCCGCTGGCCTCATCCGCCCCTCTTCATCCCCTGTCGGCGCAGGGTTTTTCTTCGTTGGGAAGAAGGAGGGCTCCCTGCGGCCTTGCATTGACTACCGGGGTCTCAACGAGATCACCGTTCATAATAAGTTTGCCCTACCACTCATGGACGCCGCATTCAGTCCGCTTTGTAAGGCTAGAATCTTCACCAAACTCGACCTACGCAACGCATATCACTTGGTTCGTATAAAGGAGGGGGACGAGTGGAAGACGGCCTTCAACAACCCTGTCGGACATTTTGAGTATATGGTCATGCCCTTTGGCCTAACAAATGCTCCAGCAGTCTTTCAGCACCTAGTTAATGACGTTCTGAGTGACATGCTGGACAAATTCCTCTTCGTGTATTTGGACGATATTCTCATATTTTCCCAATCCGAGGAGGAACACGTCCAGCATGTCCGCATGGTGCTGCAAAGACTGCTGGAGAACAGACTATATGCCAAAGCGGAAAAATGCACATTCCACGCTTCCTCGGTGCCCTTCCTGGGGTTCATAGTCGACCGAGGAAAATTATCACCGGACCCAGCCAAGATCAGCGCGGTGAGGGACTGGCCCACACCCTCCAACCGCAAACAGTTACAACGGTTCCTGGGGTTCGCCAACTTCTACCGTCGTTTCGTGAGAGACTATAGCAAAGTGGCTAACCCTCTCACCCAACTCACCTCCCCCCGGCATCCTCTGGTCCTGCCAAGCCGACGCAGCCTTCCAAGACCTCAAGGTACGATTTACTTCCGCACCTATCCTTTCACACCCTGACCCCTCTCTACAGTTCGTCGTCGAGGTCGACGCCTCCGACACTGGAGTTGGAGCTGTCCTCTCACAATGCTCCACTACCGACCAGAAGCTTCACCCATGCGCCTTCTTCAGTCGTCGCCTATCCCCTGTTGAGGTCAACTATGACGTGGGCAACAGGGAGCTATTGGCGGTCATTCTGGCCCTTCAAGAGTGGAGACACTGGCTCGAAGGTGCGTCCCTTCCGTTTATTATCTGGACTGATCATAAGAATTTAGCCTACCTAAGAGACGATAAACGCCTAAATTCTAGGCAGGCACGTTGGGCCCTGTTTCTGGGGCGATTCTCATTTACCCTCACCTTTCGACCTGGGTCCCGGAACGTTAAACCTGACGCACTGTCTAGAATATTCTCACCTGATCCACTTTCTCTATCCCCTGAGCCCATTATGTCTCCTTCCTGTATCGTGGGGGCTGCTTCCTGGCCAGTGGAGGAGAGGGTTCGGCGGGCCCAACGGGAGGAACCGGACCCGGGGAACGGTCCGGCCAATCGACTCTTCGTGCCCGGTGCGGCTCGCTCGGAGGTCCTACAGTGGGCACACAACTCCAAGCTCACCTGTCACCCCAGCTTCCCAGGTCCTTAAAGGTTCATCCCACATTCCACGTCTCTCTCCTGAAGCCGGTGGAGGAATCAGATCTGGTCCCTCCCTCCAACCCTCCTCCTCCACCCAGGTTCATCGATGGAGGACAGGCCTACACCGCCAGGCGCATCCTGGACAGCCGACGCAGGGGTCGTGGCCACCAGTACCTCGTCGACTGGGAGGGGTACGGTCAGGAGGAGAGGTCTTGGGTTCCACGCCACTTCATCCTCGACAAGGACCTGTTGAGGGACTTCCACCGGGCCCATCCGGACAAGCCTGGTCTAGCGCCCGGAGGCGCTCTTTGAGGGGGAGGTACTGTCACGATCTCACCTGCACCTTCCTCTCAATTTTATTATTATTGTTGTATTGTTGTGGCTGCTGCTCTCCTCCCCACTCTGACTCTGCAGGAGGCGTGACTGATTACTGCCAGACACCGGTGATCGTCTACACCTGCGCGGCTCCGCCTCACCTGCTCCGGATGAGCAATCAGCGGAGCTTAAAGGCGGAGTCATTTCTCCTCACCGGTGTCAGATCGTTCTCGTACTTTCATGGGTAAAGTCATGCCATTGCTCGCTCGCTATACTTACCTTGAAAAGATACTCACCACTCCGTCTCCACTCCAGGTCGTCACGTCTCCTGCTGGTCGTCTTCTCCTGGCTTCTCTGGTTACCTTCTCCTCTGGAATCTACAAGCCACGTCGTGAGTTAAGACCTCCTCAAGCTGGACTCTCCCTGCGCCCTGAGTCAGCTCCCCTCACAGCCGCTGCAAAGACTTTATTCTTTTCCACTCTTCGCACTATCCACTATCACTTCCCCGTTTGGGAAGTCGTTTTGTGTTACCCCCCTTTTGTAATAAAAGTATTGTTTGAAATAACCTGTCGTCATCGTCTGCTTTCGGGTCCACGACACCAACCGTAACAGGGAATGAGAAACCGCTGGAGTGTCTCTCGGTGGTTACCAGACAAGATCAGGGTGATAGGCTCTGTTTGGTGACTCACTTCGGCCAGGGTTCTGCCGTCCAGTTCCGAGATGATCTTCGGCTTGGGAAGCAGGGTGGTGGGGATTCCTGCCTGGACGGCGACTCGCTGGTCAATGAAAGATTTGTCTGCGCCAGAGTCTATTAGGAAGGAGAGTGAGATGGACTGTTGCGCCCAGATAATCTGTCCAGCCAGCGTGACTTTTTTGGGCGAAGAGCAGGAAAGAGCTACGCTCTTCAGCACTCCTGCATTAGCTGATGAACTTAAGGTTTTGGGCGAACGGGACATGAAGCGAGGAGATGACCAGAGAGTCCACAGTAGACACAGGACCCAGTTCTTAGTCGGCGTTGTCATTAGGACGGAGTTAGGCTTTCCTGCCCCAGCTGCATGGGTTCATAGCTATTGTGAGGTGTAGTGTCTGGTGGAGCTGTAGGTTGGAGACTAGGGGGTGAAACTCTGGATGTGGCGGCTGGTAAAAGTGTGGAACGTCTTTTCTCTTGTTTCCTCTCACGGAGCACGGAGGCGGATATCGAGATCTATGAGAGACCCGAGAGAAGAAGTCTCGTGAGTAACCAATTCGTCTTTGATCTCTTCACTTAAATTTGGAAGAAAATGGCTCTCAATGCGGGGTTGTTCCAACCACTCTCAGCTATACGGATACAGAATTCAATAGATAAGTCAGCCACGGAAGAAATTAGCTTGTTTGAGATTCATCAATCCGGTGGCTGCATCATTACTTTGAACAGAATGGTCAAATACTTTCCGAAGATCATTGGAGAAAGCATTGAACGTAATGGCCGACGAAGAGGCTCGGGTCAGAACCGCTGTAGCCCATTGCGCAGCTCTACCCGTGAGTAGATTTACTAGGAAGGATATTTTAGCAGTATCGGTGGGATAGGTAGTTGGCAGAATATCGTTCTGAAATGGGAACAAACAATTCACGTGCAATGGAGGAAGTAACGGGAACGGAAGTAGTCGCTAGGCTAGGTGTAGTGCTAGCAGATGGTTGACTAGTTGACGGTTGTCGAACAAAAGAGGTTATGTTAGCTGAGAGTTCGCGAACAGTGGTAGCTACTTCTGATAGCAAACTCTCTTGACGACCGATCATGACGCCCTGGGCTGTTAAAACCTTGATGGAGGGCGACGCTGTCTGCCGGGTCCATGCTTGGTCAGATCATAATGTTACGTTCTTTAGGAAGAACTGACAAGTATTAATTAGGACCCGAATGCAGACAGGCAACGAGGCAGGGAGTAGTTATAAGAATATATATATATATATACATATACATATGTCAATAATAATGCTGGTGAGCAGGCGGCTCCAGCTTATGAAGACAGCTGATTGATCATCAGCAGCAGCTGGGTGGAGCCATGCAGGTGGAGCTGATCACCAGCGTCCTCACAGAATGTAGGTCAACCACGCCTCCTGCAGAGAGAGAGGGAGAGAGAAACATGGAGCAGGCAGGAGACCAAAACAGATATAATAATAATAATGGTGATGGTTTGAGTCGTGAGAGTGGGATCGTGTCACATTATACAATAAACACTATGTGGGCGGGCTAAATGATGTTTGTCCATATATCTACATGGTAAATTAAGAAACAGGAAAGTAAAGTAATAAGTAGTGAAGTTACTTTTCAAATCCAGTAACTAGTAATGTAATCTCATTACAATTTACAGAAGTAACTAGTAACTCATTACTTTTTTTTAGGTATTTAGGCGGTATAAGTCTTAGCAGCTGCAAGTGAGGATACTTTCAAAGTTCTTGACATTTTCTGGATTGACTCTTTCATCTCTTAAAGTAATGATTGAGCGTGGTGTCTCTTTACTTTGTTAGTGGTTCTTGCCATAATATGGATTATAACAGTAGTCAAACAGGGCTATTGTTGGGATGCAGTGTTGTAAAGCATAGACATTGCATCAGTCCAGCTCAGGTGTCCACTCCTCACAGCCATCCTCATCCTGCTATGGATCAACTCAGTAGTGGAACAGCCAAAAGGTTGACCCTCTCTCTCTGACCATTCTGTGAATGGTCTAAGCTCTGTGAGCCTGTTTTACCACAATGACAGTGGTGTGGGGGTTTGTGGTTTGTGTGGTTTGAGGTAATGACTCATAGTCACCACTGACTTGCTCATCCTGTTTGCTTAAGACAGAGGCTTGCAATGGCGAAACAAGGAAAATAAAATGTATCCACAGGTGCACCTAATAAATGTTTGTGATGTGAATTTATCCTGCCTTTTCACAGCTTTGTCTGACAGGAAACTGAAGATTGTAAAAAACAAATTCTCCCACACCAAAACCCATAGAGAAATCAGTGTTTTTGGCTTGTGGGGACACATGAGTTGCTGGTCTCTGCTGCCTCGTATGGTCAGTTTGTGTCACTAAGGTGAATCTGAACAAATTTCAAACACACTTATTGTCTTTAACCTTCACATGAGTGTTGAAAGACGGGGTCACACCTTAGACACCACCACAGCAGTCCATCACAGGACAAACACACAGACACAAACTCACTGTCACATTCACAATTTAAATTGCCCTGTTAACCTCTGTATGTTTTTGGACTGTCAGAGGAAACTGGAGAACCTGGAAAAAACCCAAGCACACATGGGGAGAAAAATGCAAATTCAACACAGAAAGGCCCCAGAAAGATTCTTTTTTATGCTTCTTCCTTTAGGAGACACCACAGCAGATCATCTGCCTCATCTTGTTCTCTCCTTTGTTCTCTCCTTGGGAAGGAGGACATGAGGACCTGTCCTGTCCTCATGTCCTCCTTCCTCTTTTCCTCCTGTCCAGCAGCTGCATCTTCAACATCCTTTGTCCAATATAACCACTATCCTTCCTCTGCATGTTTCCAAACCATCTCAACCTTGACTCTCTTACTTTATCTCCAAACCGTTTAAACTGTCCCTCAAATATGCTAATTTCTAATCCTCTCAATCCTGGTCAATCCCATCCAAAGTCTCAGCATCCTAAATTCTGCCACCTCCAGCCCCACCTCGTCTTTTAGACAGTGCCACTGTCTCCAAGCCATACATCATAGCAGGATGTCTTGATGACCTTCACTTTTGCTGCTGTCCTTCTGTCACATATCAGCCCTGACAATCACCGTTCTGCTCTTCTTCACCTCTCTTTCTTCACCTGCATTATTCATCGTTTTGGATGGTTGACCCCATGTATTTAAATTCATCCACTTTCTCCACCTCTACTTACTAAATCTTCACTGTTGTACCACCTGTCATTCACAACATACATCATCTCAAAGCACTGTACATAGACAACATTATAGGGAGAAGAGAAACCCAACGATTCACACTATAAGCAAACACTAGGCATCATGGAGAGAGAAAAACTCCCTTTAAACAGGAAGAAATCTCTGACATAACCAGATTCAAAGATGTGCAGCATCTGCCTCAACTGGTTGGTGTGAAAGGAAAAATGGGGGACAGAAGAGAGGTGGGGGAGAGTAAGTGAATGAGAAATGTGAGGTGGAGACAGAATAAAGAGACCGGGAGCAGGAATATAACAGTTGTGTTAGGTTATAGGTTTAGCCAGGACATTTCTGAATCATTTATGACATGTTTATAGTACGAGAATGTTATTTATACAGGCAGCAGCAGAGATTGCTGATAACTTGTTATTGATTGTTGGTCAATTGTTAGAACTTTTCAAACTGTGTCCTTAATCACTCTAGCCGACTTCACATGCTTTCCAGGTCTCCACCGGGCGCGTTACAGCAGCGGAACATCACCGGCGCAGTTTTTCTCCGTTCGCTGCCCAGCGTCAATCCCCACCGGGCGAGTTACGGCAGCGCAGTGGTGCCTTGGGAGCCAGCGGTATTCACGGAAGATCACGCAATAATCCTGAATGGACACAAGTTTGCGAGATCCCGCGATAGACTGTGTCGCGGGATCAACAACAACACAGCTTCTTTCATTCACCAACATGGAAAACTGTTGATCTGGTGTCATTAATGATTTTATGTTTCTCCACTTCAACAATCATTCTCTCGTACATTATGACTCTCTGAGACCCTCTGATCAATTGACTGTTGACCTGGTAGCACCGGTTATGACGTGATAGACCTGCGTATTGTGTTTTATTTTGAAAGGGGGGCGGAAGTATTTTGCTTTGATTCTGTGTCGGACTTGCTGTCTGGAGCAAACTGCTCTGTTGAGCTTGACACGATTCGGCAACAGAATAGAACTACTACTTATCGATAGTGCTGTGACGTGTCAAGCCGCTTCTTCTCCCATTTGAACTTACTGATGGAGTCAGCAATGGACCAACAACTCCTGTGTGCATGTCTAATAGCGAATGTATAAAATATGTTTTTCCTTGTGTACCCACTGGCAGCCATGTTTTCACTGATCCTCTTTCTCTTCACCGGGCCTCTGTCTCAGGCTGGTTCTCGGTTCACGGGCTGCGTACTGTGCAGTCAATGCTGAGTATGTGTCAGCACCTTATACAGCCTCACTTAAAAAAAACAATTTCTTTAACTGTTCACACAGACAGAGAGTTGAGCCATTCAATGTTGTTTCCTCTTCACCCTTAGCATTCCAGCTCTCGCCTCATTTACCAAACCAACATCCAAGGTTCCACCCAGCCCCAGAGCACCATGGAATACTTGTCGTCATCCCAACAGAGCTCCCAGTACACCCACCAGACACACCGTTACTGAAGCTCCCACACACTCCTGAACCAGCAGAGGAGACCGCTCTTCCTCCTTCTCAGACAACAGACATAAAACCTCAGCAGACGATGTCAGTGGACGCCGTCCTGGTCACACTGCATTCTGTCCATGTCATCATTCCAAGTCAGCCCTCCTCCTTTCTATCCCTATCTATCTCATCCCTGACCTCTCACCTGACCACTTTCATCGCCACTGTAACAACAACCAAACAAACAAATATAGGAACCAAAAAACTAAAAAGTAACCACAAGTTCCTCCTCATCAGGCTGATGAAGCATCTGTAACACAACTGAAAGAAATATAAGATAGATGTGAAGGCATCACATACATACTCACGAACACAAACAGAACCATAGCACAAGCACAAACACAACTGTGTTCATACATATGCTATGTACATTATATGGCACCTTTTTGAATGGACTTATGTCCCTCACCTGAGTTCTTAAGTTTACTTTGATAGTCATGGTAAATATTGTTACATATAGAAGTTGAAAAAGCAGGAGGTCAAGGCATGTACTGTGGTCTCTAGTGTACTAGACTACTTAGGGTGACCCCAGACTGTCCTCTGGAGAAGGAAAACTATACACAAGAGTCAACGTCACTACACAGAAACAGAGGAAAATCTGCTCTTCAGCTGATGCAGTTGCAGGGAAATATTAAATGCGCAATATCATTTCTTATGCTGGATATATATTTAGACCTCTCTTTGACTGGAAAGGAAGAAAAGTTCTTCACTTCACTACATTTGAGATCAGAACCATCTCAGTGCCACACCTTGATGTTGTGGTCATTGTTGATGGACACATTGCTGAGACTTATCGTGGAACCTAAAGACTTTCAAGGTTTGTGAACACGAACATGCGCATAAACGTACAAGGCAGCTCACAGTACAGCCCCCGTTGTGTGTGTAAAAGCCTCTAGAGACTGTTACTGGCCGATTTCAGATTTTTTTTTAGGTGTCATTCTTATCATTTATTTTGTTTGTGTATGTTGAAGTTCTTATAAATGCATGTTGTTTAGCCTTTTACCTATGAGAACTGCACTGATCACGGAACCAATCTGCCAAAAGCTTGAACATGAGAAGTTCCTCTTCCTCGTCATCCTCTTCATCGCACTTACCCTCTGAACACGTTTCGTTGAGACTGGGCCCCATTCAAAGTCAGTGCGTGCATTTTTTTAGTACAAGCCAGAAATCAGTTAGTACTCACTGGGCCAACTATTATTTTCTAGTTCTTTTAAATTATTCTAATTTCTTATATACTTCATCTCATTCAGTTATCAGTGGTGGACTATAACTGTATTAGATTCACAATTTTTGGAAAGTTAATGCTATCACAAGCGATCATAGCTTAGCATAAAACAGCGAGTCTGTCTCTGTCTGAAGGTGATATCTTAATATATATCAACAAGATATATCTTAAACTCCACATAGTATTGCATTTGTTTCAAATGTGCACTGTAAGAAAAGATTCTGTGGTGATGTAGATTTGAATTAATGTATCAGGTAAAATATATTCAATATAATTGTGTTTTTGGTTTTGAGGCAAATATTTAATTAAATTTCAAATGAAAATATTTGGAATAAAATCTACCCATTGTAGTTAAATAAAACATAAGCATTATGTGTACTTAATCCCAAAAAGACAGAATATTGAGTAAATTCAAATTAATGTAATCAGGCAAATTTTAATTGAGAAGCACTTCCTGTCAAAGTGTGCCTTTTTTTATGCAGCAGGCTATCATTTAGCCACAAGACATTTGAGGAGCGCAGACAGTGAATGTTCGTCTTCTTCGACATTGCTCAAAGGTAAGAAGTATTTTATTATCACCGTGCTTGTAAGAATGTAGTGGAAGGCTATGTTACAATATAAATTAGCTATCACAGAAAAAGTAACATAAAGTTGGCTTCTGTTTATGTTAATGTACGTCAGTAGGGCTATGTGGTTTTGTTGCGCTATAATATGAACACTACATTATACATTTTGGAAGAACTCATGTATTGAAGTCTTTTATTTTGAAGGATGCGGTTTAGCATTCCGCTATCATGGTTTCTATTGTGGTTCCTACGTCCCTTGCGTGCTGATATATCCTCAGTATGTTTTTATAAAATGGCGTAAATAAGTACATTGGGTTTACTGTTAAGGTTAGACACATTAACATAAAGATATATATTGAAAGTTATCTCAAGAAGAGCATCTTATATTTCGGACGGCAGTTGACGCACTTCCGTTAGCTCCCGGGTAGCTAACGTAAGTACTCTCTGTTGTTTCGCTGTTGTGTTGCAACTTGCAAATGTGAAGGCAACTTACCTAAACACACGTGAAGTAAGTTTATTAACAGTGTTGCGTTTTAGAGCCGCAATTTTATTTATTTTCATGCTTAAATCTGTTAATTTTAGTGTGGTAATGTCCGGTCCACAGCACTAAATGTTAGCAGGAGGGGAGGAGGGGAGCTCTAACACGGCACAGACTTTTTCATTTTAATGCTTTTACAGTACATTATAAAAGTTTCTGGAAAGAAAGGAAGTCACAGAATACTGTTTCATATCTGATTAGCGCCGGTGTTTAGTTTGATAGTTGGAGTTTTGTGAGCCGGCCGCCGAACTCCCTTGGAAAAATCGGCTGGTGATGAATGGCTGTTTAACAAGTCATTTAAGTAATGTTTTGACCGAAATAAGTCTACATTTACCCACAAAATAGTTGCAGAATAGAACAGTGGCTCCTACCGTAACATTTTAAAAATATATATATCAACATGTTGCTCGTCCTGAAGGCTTATTTTAATTTGTGTACTTTTATTATGAAATTCTGCATGCATTTATGCTTAGTTGTGTGCTTTCGGCGCCTTCAGCGGACACACCCCCAGTGTCTCACAGCAGAGCAGAGACATTTTTTTCTTTTAAAACGATTCTAAAACATAGGTTTCCGTACTTTTACGATTAAAAAAAATCATAAGTTTGCTGGGTGCACATTTTCTGTGGTTTGATAACTCAGATCATATTATTGTTTTAGACTGGCAATTATATTAATTATATATTAAAATCATGTTATGTTGACATTGGTGTTTATATTGGTGTTGGGGAATTTCAATTATATCATTAAAATGCTTTCAGTTTTCACACAGGGATGATTATAATCTGCAGAAATTTGAAGCTGAAAAGCACTTCTCATATCTAAAACTTTGTTTTCCTTAGGTGCAGCCAAATGAGATGGCAATGTAAAGTCTGTGGATTCAGAGCGACAACAAGGGGCGATCTTCTACAACACTACAGACTACAGCACAGGACGTTTGAGATCGGAAATTCGGTACCTTGTCTTGATTATGATTGTCCATGCTCCTTTAAAACATTAAGTGCCCTTTGCACACATTTGTCGAGATATCATGAAGAGGATGAAGCTAAGCGGCCAGGAGTAGTCCTCACTTTGACATGTGTTATTTGCTCAGCTAAATATCCCACTGAAAAAGAATATTTCCAACACCTAAGGAGTCATGAAACGGTAGAGTGTGTTTTTGTTGGATGTACATTTAAGACAAATGTATATGGAACATTTTTTGTGCACAAAAGCAGGAAGCACAACCCCCATTCACTTGAAGACTTGAAGCCAGATGTCATTGGTGAACACCAAACTTTACCAAATGAACCTGATCTTTTACTCCCAAATGATGGTGATCATGATGATACCAGTGTAAATCCTCCAGTGGATGTATCAAATGAAATTCACCAAAGAATTGGCTCACTTCTCTTAAAGTTGGAAAGTGTACACAACGTTTCTGGTAAATGTATTGATGATTTAGTGGAGGAGCTTCATTTTATATACACTGCTTCTGTTATGAGTTACTTAGGGTGGACCCGGAAGCAGACAGGAGACGGTAATTATGATAGTAAAAATAATAACATTTATTTATAAAAAGGAGAACAAAAATCGACTTCGCAAAATGCGGAAGTTAGATAGAGAGAGAGAGAGTGTGTGAGTGAGAGAGGGTGCGCAGCAGCAGCGACAGTCTTGCTTCTGTGCGGCGAACAGGCAATGTTCCGCCACGGAACAAACTCACTGGTTTGAGGGTCGGCAGGTGAGATTCCCAGGAGGATTGGGGAATACAGGCAATGATCAACGGCTCTCGGAATTGCAGGAGACGTGACGACCTGGAGCGAGGAGAGGCGGGTAAGTTCCAGCGAAACGGCAGCTTTAAAGTGACACAAAGCGAACGTGCGACTTTACCCATGAATGTGAAACAACGATCTGATGCCGGCGACGGGAAACGGCTCCGCTTAAAAGTCCTTCCTGATTACAGAACTGGCGCAGGTGAGGCGGAGCCGCGCAGGTGTAGTCAATCACCGGCGTCTTGAGAAAGTGGGTCAGCCACGCCCCCTGCAGAGGAAAGGAGAGCACAGAGCAGCAGCAGCAGGCAAAACAATAACAATAATAAAATATAGAGGAAGGTGTGGGTGAGATCATGACATTACCTCCCCCTCAAGGAGCGCCTCCTGGCGCTAGGCCTGGCTTGTCTGGGTGGTCCCGGTGGAAGTCCCTCAGCAAGGTCTGGTCCAGGATGAAGTGACGCGGGACCCATGACCTCTCCTCGGGACCGTACCCCTCCCAATCGACCAGGTACTGGTGGCCTCTGCCCCGGCGACGACAGTCCAAGATCCGCCTAGCAATGTAGGCTTTCCCCCCGTCGATGAACCTGGGTGGAGGAGGAGGGTTGGAGGGAGGGACCAGCTCCGATTCCACCACGGGCTTCAGGAGGGATACGTGGAGGGTAGGGTGTATCTTCAGGGATTTAGGCAGTTTGAGCCGGACAGAGGACTTGTTGATGATGCGGTCGATAGGAAAGGGACCGATAAACCGGGGGCCAACTTCCGAGACTTGACCTGTAGGGGGAGATCCTTAGAGGAGAGCCATACCTTTTGGCCAGGTTGGTAAGCAGGAGCAGGAACTCGATGCCGGTTAGCCTGCCTCTGAGATTGTAGCGAGGCTCTCTCCAAGGATGCTCGAACTTGTCTCCAGACCGAGTGGCAGCGCCGGAGGTTGGCCTCGACAGAAGGAACGGCGACCTCTTCCTCTTGAAACTCGAAGAGGGGGCGGTGATAACCGAGGCGAGATGGAGGAAGACCGGTGACAAAGTCCACGGCAATGTGCGACCAGGGGCGATGAGGAATGGAGAGAGGATTCAGAAACCCCGCTGGTGGCCTGTTGGATGTCTTACCCCGAGCGCAGGTGGGACAGGCGGCGATGAAAGTTGTGGTGTCTTGCAGCATGGATGGCCACCAAAACCGTTGTCTCAGGAACCGGAGGGTGCGAGCGGGTCCAGGATTACAGGTGAGTTTCGAGTTGTGAGCCCACTGCAGAACCTCCGACCGAGCCGAGCCGGGGACGAAGAGACGGTTCGGAGGTCCATCCCCCGGATCCGGTTCGTCCGGTTTTGCCCGTCGAACTGCCTCCTCCACCGGCCATGATGCTGCTCCAACGATGCATGCGGGGGAAACAATCGCATCTGGAGACGTGGTAGATGGATCTGGAGAGAACTGTCGAGAGAGAGCATCGGGTTTCACATTCCGTGAACCAGGGCGGAAGGTGAGGGTGAAGGTAAAACGCCCCAGGAAAAGTGCCCAGCGTGCCTGCCTGGAGTTGAGCCGTTTGGCGTTCCGTAGATAGGAGAGGTTTTTGTGGTCAGTCCATACTATGAAAGGTTGTGAGGCCCCCTCCAACCAATGCCTCCACTCCTGCAGTGCCAAGATGACGGCTAATAGTTCACGGTTGCCCACGTCATAATTAACCTCCGCAGGAGAAAGGCGACGGCTGAAGAAGGCGCAGGGGTGCAATTTCTGGTCAGACAAGGAACATTGAGAGAGGACGACCCCCACCCCAGTGTCGGAAGCGTCCACCTCCACGATGAACTGGAGGCTAGGATCCGGGTGAGAGAGGATGGGTGCGGTGGTGAACAGTTCTTTCAGGCGAGTGAAGGCGGTGTCAGCTTCTCCAGACCAGAAGAAGGTTTGCTGAGGAGAGGTGAGTCGAGTCAGGGGCTCAGCAACTTTACTGTAGTTCCTGATAAAACGTCTATAAAAGTTTGCAAACCCCAGGAACCGTTGCAGTTGTTTACGAGTGGAGGGGGTTGGCCAGTCTCTCACTGCGCTGATCTTCGCCGGGTCCGGAGAAAGTTTGCCCTGCTCCACAATGAAGCCCAGGAAAGGAACGGAAGAGGCATGGAAAGTGCACTTCTCCGCTTTAGCATAGAGTCTGTTCTCCAATAGTCTTTGCAACACGAGGCGAACATGCTGGACATGCTCCTCCTCGGTCTCAGAAAAAATCAAAATGTCGTCGATATACACGAAGAGGAACTTGTCCAGCATGTCCCGTAGCACGTCGTTCACAAGGTGCTGGAAAACAGCGGGAGCGTTCGTGAGTCCAAAGGGCATAACCAAATATTCAAAATGTCCCATGGGTGTGTTGAATGCCGTCTTCCATTCGTCCCCTTCCTTAATCCGCACCAGGTGGTAGGCGTTGTGCAGATCAAGCTTGGAGAAGATTCGAGCTTTGCAGAGCGGACGGAAAGCGGCATTCCAGTAGTGGAAGAGCGTATTTGTTGTGAACTGTGATGTCATTGAGTCCACGAAAGTCTATGCAGGGTCTTAAGGTTCCGTCCTTCTTCTGCACGAAGAAAAATCCCGCACCCACGGGAGAAGAAGACGGGCGGATAAGTCCAGCGGCCAGCAACTGGTTCACATACTCCTCCATGCTGCTACGCTCTGTACGGGAAAGGTTATACATCCGGCTGGACGGCAGAGGAGCACCAGGAAGGAGGTCGATGGCACAGTCATAGGGTCGATGAGGTGGAAGCGAGAGAGCCAGTTCTTTGGAGAACACTTACCCCAGGTCATGATATTCCTCGGGAACGGAGGACAGATCTGGAGCCGTCGGGGTGGTGGTTGTCTTGGCAGGCGAAGGCATGGCGGAGTGAAGACAGCGGGCATGGCAGGCGACGCTCCAACCAGAGAGTTGACCAGTCGTCCAGTCGAACTGGGGATTATGGAGAGCCAACCACGGAAGACCTAGAACGACGGGAGCTGAGGAGGACGGGATGAGGAACAGCTGGATGAGTTCCCGGTGGTTGCCAGAGAGGATGAGGGTGATTGGTTGAGTGCGATGCGTAACTGTCGCCAAACATCGCCCGTCCAGGTCGAGGATCTCTTTAGGCTCCCGGAGAGGAACGGTGGGAATCCCGGCCTGGTCAGCGATGTGGAGATCGATGAAGCAGTCGTCAGCGCCAGAATCGACCAAGCAGGTGAGAGAGAAGGACTGCTGTGACCACCGGATCTTGCCAGCGAGCGAGACATGTCGTCGGATTAGACAGGAACTTGCCCCACCCGCCAACACTCCTGCGTGTGTTGACGGGCTCAATCTTTTGGGCGAAGCGGGCAGTTAGCTCGTTGGTGATTCGCTCCCCCACAGTACAGGCATGCTCCACACTGCAGTCTCCGTGTCCTCTCGGTGGAAGTGAGCCGGGCTCGACCCAGCTGCTTGGGTTCGTGAAAGTCAGAGAGAGGTACAGAGGAAGGTGAGGGAGAGAGAGATTGAACCGACGGCATGGTTGAAGCTACGGGTAGCGTGTTAACTGATCTACGTGAAGTTCTCGCTCTCTCACGGCGTCTCTCGCGGAGACGGTTATCTAGCCGGATAGATAATTCAATAAGAGAGTCGAGATCAGCAGAATCATTCCGCGTAGCCAGTTCGTCCCTGAGCTCCTCGTTCAGGTTCTTAATAAAAATTGCCTTTAATGCAGAGTCGTTCCAGCTACTCTCTGCAGCATTGATACGAAACTGGACAGAGAAGTCTGCGACGGAGGAGTTACCTTGGGTGGTATTAATTAACCTGGTGTCAATGTCGGAGCTTTGTAACTCGTGGTCAAAAACTTTACGGAGTTCAGCCGTGAAGGAAGCATATGAAACAGAGGCGGGAGCAGAGTTGCAGAGTGTAGCTGTCGCCCATTGAGCCGCCTTTCCTGACAGAAAAGCAATGTTAGCGCTGTCAGTGGGGTATGTAAGCGGTTGTAAATCAAAAACTAGTGAACATTGAAACAAAAACCCAGCGCATCTTCCCAACTCCCCCGTGAATCGTTCCGGAATCGGAATAAAAGGTTCCCGTGGAAGGAATGATGGAGCGGAAAAACCGGAAAACCCGGAAAGAGCTTCTCTCCCCGTGTTGGAGGGAGCGACAGAAGCAGCCGCCGCTGGTCGATTTACGACCGTGGAAACGTTCGCGGAGAGCTCCCGGATTGCATTCATCATCTCCGCGAGTTGGGAGTTGTGACGCCCAATTAACGTGCCCTGAGAGGCAAGGGCTTGACGGAGCGAATCTATGTCTGCCGGGTCCATATTTGGTCAGATCGTTATGTTATGAGTTACTTAGGGTGGACCCGGAAGCAGACAGGAGACGGTAATTATGATAGTAAAAATAATAACATTTATTTATAAAAAGGAGAACAAAAAGCGACTTCGCAAAATGCGGAAGTGAGATAGAGAGAGAGAGAGTGTGTGAGTGAGAGAGGGTGCGCAGCAGCAGCGACAGTCTTGCTTCTGTGCGGCGAACAGGCAATGTTCCGCCACGGTCCTTACATTTGGTTTTAATTAATTCTGTACTGTTTTCTATTCGGATCTACTCATATTAAATGGGTAACTATTAAGGGTCTCATTTAATTAACATTTACTCAATACCAAACATTGTGAAATTTAATTAATAATATTGCTTGTAATCTGTTGCCTCATTTTTATTGAGTAGATATGGTGTATCTTTTCTTACAGTGTGCAGTTGACTCTTCTTAGACTAGACAATGTCAATAATGTGGACATACGCAGATTGGATCTGATGACTTGCAATATATCTTGTGAACTGTTGGTCAGGAAGATCAGATCCCGATCAGCTGTGCTTACTAATCTGATTTGGGTTGCAGTCTAAACTAGGACATGAAGTCCAGGTCCAGTCCTGATCATTGGCTCAGAAGTTGTACACCAACATAATTTTGATTAATTTGGCACAAAAGAAAAATGTTCAGATGCCTGTTACATATGTCATACAAAACATAGTGTGTATGTTATCCTGCTTCCAAGGAATCACACTCTTTATCATCTTCATCATTTTTATTGTTCTTCTACATTACTCTTTCCACCAAAAAGATTTCCACCAAAATTGTTTTGTTGGAAATCTTTTCCGACAGTTTTGTGAAAACGAACAAATCACACATCAAAAAAATTGGGTTTGACCATGGAGTTGTTTGAGATTACTTTTCAGGGGTACACCCAGTTTGCCAATCTTCCCCCTCTCCTCTCCTCTCAGACTGGGTCACATGACCAGTGTTTCAAAGAAGATGCCCAGTGATTCCACTGTAACTGTAACCTCAAGTGTGTTTGCTCCTGAACAGTGGACACAGGAGGAGCTGTGGGGACAAAGTGCTTCACTTTCTGTGAAGCACTTTGGTTGCGGCTCAGCCGCTTGTAAATGTGCGTTATAAATAAATTTGACTTGACTTGACTTGATTTGACAGTGAAGGGGGAGTGGCCTTCGGGGGGAAACACAGATAGGCTGTGGCTGAGAAGACTAGCCTCCTGTTTTACTCTCGTTAATTTTCAGCTCTGTGAGGCACCATGTTGACATTCATGCTCACGTACTCACCTCAGATTCACTTCTATAAAAATATCATTAGTTACTCGCCCTCCACTGTTATGAGTCAGAGTTGATGAACTCATAATGATTCACATCACTTTTGAGCTGATGTGATCGTAATGCCCATTTTTCTAATTTCTCATCGTCACAAAAAAAGAGGTTTTAACGCCCTAATTGAGAAAAAAAAGCAAGTGGCCTCAGTTTTATTTGCAGGCCAACTCTTGTTTTACACATATTTATGGTCATTTTTAGGCAGATGGGGGCTTTAGTGACTGCACCTGTGCTCCACCAGCTTCTGTACCTCATTACACCCTCAATCAACATTTTACTGGTGTTTTTACACAACAAAGAATTCTCCAGGGTTCCTGTATAAATACAGCAGTACTACCTATGTTATCACTTGGACCCTTCTTCCATGTCTAATATCTGCTTTACATTTCTACTAAGGTGCCGTCTGTAAGCTGATGTCAGTTCAGATTTTCTTCTCTCTGTAAAGTTGGCTAACATGTTGACACACTCTTCCTTATCTGGCCTCCTCTGTCTCCTTTAGCTCTGACTTTGTCTAAGTAATGGTTATTTTTATCATCAATTAATCCGTCAATTATTTTCTGGATTCACTGATCAATAATTTAGTCCAGAATAATACAGAAAATGGTTAAAAAAGTGGGTAATTGTCTTTATCCTGAAAATGTCGACAAACCAAATATGATCATTCTATTGTCATAGTGGAGGACCAGACACCAGAACATATTCACAAATCACAGAGCAAGTTTTGATTCAGTGTTAATAACTAGTGACATCTAATGTCTGAAGGTTGCAACAAATGTAGTATATCGCCACTGCACTCCTTTTCATAAAAGTGTGTCTGGGACTTATGGTGGCCCTCACATACCAGAAAGGATGTAAATCATCCCTCTCTCTTCATGCTTCTACTGATCGTCATTCTTTTTCTTTCATTTCAAACTGCAAACATCTGTTCAGGCTTCTGTAAAAACACGATGCCACAGGATGGCGGCCTTCCCAAAGCAAGGCTCTTCCCCAAATGACATATACAATCTTATTCTAAGGCTATGAAAACCAATTTTTTTTTTTTACTTTAAAGTGATTATACACTTTTACAAAACATACGTACGAGCACTGTATTCAATATAAATATAAGTATTTGCTGATCACTTTAGTCATCTATTATTAATTGATGAAATGTTGCAAACCTTAAACTTGTCAGTCTTCTGTTGAAACACAGCTAGCTGCAGTG